>NW_028145740.1:472500-504786 GCF_977016875.1 Pavona decussata
AAATTCAACATTACTGAGGTGTCAACAGGACATGTTAGAGTGGTGACGTTCGACAAAGCAGCTCTAAATGGCGCAGTTGGTAACTTATCAAAGTACACGGAGTATAGTATCGTAGGAGCTGCCGTCAATAGCAAGGGCCAATCAAATTTTACTATTGCGATCACTTGTCGGACAAGCGAAGATGGTAAGCGTCGCAATCAAGCGATGACGTAAATCGTTTAGAGGGTGGGGGGGGGGGCGTTCATAACACGTTTCAGATAAAATAATCAGTCATTCCAATTTACGTAGCATACAAAGTACATTTTTTAATGAATTTTATTCAGCACAATAAGAACACATTACAGCCACAAACAACATACTTACTTATCTTATAATAAATTAATAGATGAGAGGTTTCCATACCGAAAGGAACTTGTTCATTTGATCCTTGGAATTCAATATATTTCTTTCCAGAATGGTGTTGTTCTTGACAAAATCAAAAGACTGATCAAAGTTAAGAGTTTTTTGCTCAAATCATACATTCTGAGAATGAATGCATGAAATCATCCTCTGCGGGTTTAATGCGAACTCACAAAATGTCGAGTTTGGTTTGATGCCTCAGTTTGTAGAAAACGCCAGTGGTATCGGTTTTGAATCCCGTAAAAGGTGGTCTCTCATGTCTGCTTCACTTCATATTTACAGATAATAATTAACTATGGCTTGCGGGTATACAGTGTATAGCCAGGTATAGCTCATCAAATTTCGCAAGAAATGAGGTAGTAATTTCAACGGCAATTCCGGCCAGCAATAGACCCTTCTACAAAATGGCGGCCCAAAATTCAAATAAGTTAAAATTAAAAACATATACCAGCACTTTTACATTTAGTAATCCTGCAAAGTTTCAGTATATCAGGTGTAATGTCAGCTGAGAAAATGTAAATTGTTCGTTATGACTAGGGGTATGACGTATACCCCCAGTCATACAAACGTCTGTAAATTTGTCAAATTTCATCTCACATTTCCTAAGCTGATATAACACCTAATACGCTGAAATTTTGCAAGGTTACTGAAAGGTGCTCTTTCCAGTGCTGGTATCAGTTTTTCATTCACTTCAATTTTAACTCATTCAAATCTGTTGCCGCCATCTTGGAGAAGGGTCTATTCCCGGACACAAAAACATCCACTACCACGCTTTGTTCATTTTATATCCACGATGGAGGCTTATTGGTGTGCTCTGTTTTGAAACTAAAAGCTTGTTTCTTTCCTTTATATAAGTGATAAGCTTTTCGTATCATTTGCTTCTCCGGTTTCTTTTTAGCACACTGAATCTGATTCCCATTTTCCTTACATTCAGCTCCAGATCTCCCGCCAGTAAACGTGACCGCGTACAACACAAGCTCCACCTCAATCATGGTCGAGTTCCAGGCCTCGTCTCCTGAACAACTGAACGGGATCATCCGCAAAATAAGCTTTACGTACTTCAAGGCTGGTGATAAGAATTCTACTGTTAGGAAATTCACCGCTGATCGGCATCACAGCAGACGACGCAGAGAATTGCAAATAAACAACAACACCTTTCAATCAGAATTGAGAGGTTTGGAAGAATACACTACGTTTTCTATACGAGTCTCATTTGTCACGGTGAAGGAAGGTCCCTATAGTGCTGTGGTCAATGCTTCGACTGACGAGGGAGGTAAAATACCTTATTGTATTTTCGCGATTTAATAGGCAAATATGAAAAAAGGCATTAAATTTCGCGATTCTGGGACAAGCAAAACGCAAATTTAATAACTAACTTTTAAGGTACACTGGAACAAGCAAAACGAGTATTTGAAAATTAACTTTTATGTGTATTAAAACGTGGATACGCATTATCTCAGTACACAGTTCGCGGTAATGTTTCTGTGAAATCTTTGCAAATTAACGTTATTTCACAACAGAAGATACAAAATGGAACTTACCAGTAAAACCAGTTAAAGATTTGTTTATTTGTCGATACATATTCTGTATATGTTGTTGTTATTGCATGTTAATCTTTTTTTTGGGACTTGAATTTTCAATATGGGTATTAAATTTCGCGAGGATTTTACAATCGCGAAAAACGCGAAATTAAGTACCAGTAAGGTATACAAATGTGTACTAATTGACACAGACATTAACCTTTCATGGATGAATACTAGCAAAACCTTTTGCCTTGTTATAAGCTCACCCAGATATAATTCCAGCCTCAATCTTTAACCTTTCCTATATTCGTAAAGTTGCACTAAACTGACAGATATGACAAGTCGAGATATTTCATATTGTAAGACCCTTTATGCTCTCTTTTGCAAGTTATAGGCCCCTCTCCTTTCACAAAACTTCAAAACATCTTCGTTAATTTTCTAGTGCCCGGGGCTCCTCCGCTAAAAGTCACCGCTTACAACAGCAGCTCGACGAGCATCATGGTCACGTGGCAAAATCTAAGCTCCTCCTCAGTGCCTGGAATATTACTGGGTTATGTACTACGCTATGTAAAAGCTGACGACCGCAATGTCGCACACCTCGTGGAAGTAAAACTAGAGTTGAGGACCTACAAAAATATTACAAATCTAGATACATACACATTGTACAACATATCGGTGGCTGGATACACGCGAACGGGAACAGGAAATTTAAGCCTAACACAGAGTTGGACCGACGAGGGAGGTGAGGTTTATAGCATATATGTTTAAAGATGTTTAGATGACCAGAAAAATGATTTGCTGCCTAATTGAACGGCTGGCCAACTCACTGACTGATGGACGGCTTAGCTGACTCACTGACTGACTACCTGCCTGACTGACTGCCTGCCTGCCTGCCTGACTGACTGACTGACTGACTGACTGACTGACTGACTGACTGACTGACTGACTGACTGACTGACTGACGGACTCACTAGCTGAATGTGGCTTGCTGGCGGACTACTGACTCAATGAATAGGGACTTTAAGAAACCACGACGGCGACGGCAACGAAAACGTCGCCTGAAAATATCAGTTCGCGTTACTTTTACTACTTTGTGATTATTCCAATTCGTTCAACCTGTACAATGCGGCCGAACTATCCAGTAACAGAACAGGTGAGAACGGCGTTCAAGTTGAGACAGAGAATGAAAAATTTACCGTCCTGTGCTCACGTTCTCCACAAAACCTTGAATTTTGTAATTCCACGTTGTTGTTTGGCCGAGCACGGTGAAGAAATGTACCACGTGCAGGGCCTTTGTTTTTCTCATTAAATCCTATTGTTTTGTCACGTTGTCATTGCCGTGGCCGTAGTAGCTTCTTTTAAATTAGGGAGTTTAAAAACTTCCTAATGACTGACTGACTGACTGACGGACGGACGGACGGCCTGAGTGACCGGCAGACAAATTAACCTACCGACTAACTAATCACTTTAGACTATTTTTTCCCATAGTACAATACTCACTAGCATTAATGTCTTACTCTTTACCAGTTCCCAAGGGCAGCCCGAACATAACTGTGACCTCCGTCACCACCACCAGCATCAACATCGCTTGGCCTCCGATATCGAAAGAACTGCGAAATGGCGTCATCCTGGGATATCAAGTTTACATCTACGGTGCCAATGGATATGTCGATAACACAACCGTACTGGTTCCCAGTCTTGCAGTGATTTTTGGAGGGCTTGTCATTTTGTCTAACTATAGTATTCAGGCGCGTGCTTTTACCAGGAAGGGTTATGGTCCGTGGAGCTCATTGCTCAATACTTCTACCGGTGCTGGAGGTAGGTGCTGTTTGCTTCTGCATCTACATTGCCCTTCAAGCCAAGAGAGCTATTACTTTTGACTTTAACACTTGGTCACTTGACTCATGTTTAAGAGTGGTGCCTGGTGCCCTTATCATCATTATCATCATCATCATCATCATCATCATCATCATCATCATCATAATAATAATAATAATAATAATAATAATAATTTCTTTATTAACATATTCCAAGGTATTCACAAGTTAAAAGTTCTAATTTTAAAATATCAACTCACAGAAAATTTGCTAAGAAAAGTTTGACGCATTAAAAAAATAATTAAAAATTAACAATAAAGTTAAAATTATCTCAGAAAATCAGCCAGCAAAAATTCAGAGTAAAAATCCCAAGACACACGCCTGATTGACTTTGATACTTTTCTTAATAATAATAATGAGTCTTTTATTCTTCAAAAGATAAAAATAAATATCTTCTGTTACAAGTAGGTAAAACAATTACATATAGTACAGCGTTCCTCTAAGTATTTATATTACAAGGCTAATAGGCCATTTTCATGATGGCGTCATTTTTCTACAACTACCAGAATCCTTCTGGTTTTTGTTTTCTCATGCTAATTAGAGCTAATGCATGTTCTTTGTTGTCCACTGGGATTACAAAATTTGAATTTGAAAAGGAAAACGAAATGATTTAATTGCTTGCTCGATTGAGATTGATTGATGAACTGATTTATTGATTGACTGACTGACTGACTGACTGACTATATGACTGATTGATTGATTGATTGATCGACTAGCTAACTGACTGACTGTCTGACTGACTGACTGACTGATTGACTGACTGACTGACTGACTGATTGATTGATTGATTGATTAATTGATTGATTGATTGATTGATTGGTTAGTTGATTGATTGATTGATTGATTGATTGATTGATTGATTGATTGATTGATTGATTGATTGATTGATTGATTGATTGATTGATTGATTGATTGATTGTACCCTCTCTCTAGCCCCTGATCAAATTCCAATGAATCCCGCCGCTCAAGTGACAAGCGCAACAACAATTCGTGTGACCTGGAGCCCAGTCCACCTGGCAGATGTGCGATTTCTTCGAGGTTACCGTATCAAGTATTTCGCCCTCAATCAGCCCTATCTTGTCATGGTCTTTACCGTTGGTAGGAATAGCATCCAAGCCGATCTAACTGGTTTACGGCCCTTCACTGTGTACAGTGTCCGAGTTGCCGCGTTTTCTTCCGAAGTTGGGAACTACACCTCTCCTTTGTTCGCGAAAACCTGGGAGGGAGGTAAGGAGAACAATTGCACAATGTGCAGTGTATTGTATTAAGGTGCTTCCATGGTATTGCATTGCGCATTCTTAGTTTTGGGTCCATACTCCTTCGTATTTTGCTTCCATCCCAAGAAATTCGCTTTTAGTTGCCGATTATGCTTCATACATTCTATATGTATATATAACGTTTTTCTAAGTTGTGCTTTGTCTATGGAACTTCTGTTACCACCAGACATGACAATAACGGATCAAATAAACTCGTTTTTGGAAGCAAATATTGCAAGCAATTACGGGGTAAATTGAGTGGATCATAGCTCCTTCGGGGACATGGTGACCTATCTTTTTTATTTCTTTTCTCGAAATAAGTAGTAGTGAGCATTCACAGAAAGTTTGAGAAAATTTTCACGACAACGTTTATTTCGCGGGAATAACCTTAAAATAGAAGCAAATAGTAAAATATTCCGGTTATAAAACCTCAGTGCTTGTCATGTTTTGTGAATATTGCGTGAAATCTTTTTTTACAACTCAGTTTTAAGGTCACTCGATTTTCGCTACCCGTTTCATTTTCAGTCATAACTATGCCCCCAAATCCGGCGATTGTTGGTTTGATTCGAAAACCTGCTGATCCAAAATATTCCTTAGTTAATTTGTTTCTATTGATTCCACTCATAGTGGGAGGCGGAGTGGCCCAGCGGTTTAGGGCCCCGGACTTGAAATCCAGAGGCTCCGGGTTCAAACCCCGTCCTCGGCCACGCTTGTATATAGCCAGCTGGTTTGCCTCCTGCCAGTTGGAATTTTTAACCTGTTATGTGTAATTTGATCATTTGTTTCCCGTTATTTCTGAGTGGAGTGCCTGTAAACTAGCTTTGGGTAGCTAAGTGCATTTTCACTATAAGCAACGCATTTGTCATTTGACATATTTGTATTACAGCACCCACAGCTCCGCCATCCAGATTCCGAATCTCTGTTCTTGATTCTCAAACCTTTCTGGTCCACTGGTTCGAAGTTCCGCCCGAACACCGTAACGGGATCATCCGGGGATATAGCCTGACGTATTGGAACGCGATGAATGGTACCAGTCAAGTGGTCACGCTGAAAGAATATAAGTTTTCTTACGTCTTAAGGCCCCTTCAAAAGGCAACAGAGTACACGGTTCATTTATGGGCCTTCACAAATGCTGGCAAGGGAACTGTCGGCTCGTATACTGCTATGACCAATGAAGACGGTAAGCGATAAAGGAGCGATGTACCCAGAAACTAGCCTTTATTACCTTGGAGATGGCCAGGATTAAAATGGATTAGAACTTGAAAAAATTGGCCAATTTTTTCAAGTTTTTCCTTTGTACTTTAGCTAAATCGCTAAAACAACTGATGACAGTTTGTTTTCTCATGAGAAACCACTTCACATTTTCTTCTCATTTTCTTTTCTTTTCAACACGTTAGAGGAAAGATGGCTTGTGAAATATTTCAGCAGTTTTGAACAAAACACAGGGAAATCTCCGTGACAGTGCCCGTTTAAGATGCTGCAAATATCACTCCCTTTAAATTACATCTTTACGATTTGTCAAAGGAAAGCAATATACCTACTTTCCATTCCAAACCGTTTGTTTAACCCGAGAAAGTAAAGACTACTTTTTTCGCTTTGCGAGTTTTGTTTGACCGCTATGAAAATAAAGTTCTTCACTGAACTGATGCAGTCGCCAATTGCCGTTTTTGTTTTTGTTTGTTTGTTTTATTTGTTTTAACTTTTTTTGTTTTACTTTCTTTCTTTTCAGTACCAAGCAAGGCACCGTCAAATATTGTAGCTCAGAATCACACCAGTTTAACAAGAATACCCATTTCATGGCAACCAGTTCCTCGAGAATTTCTGCACGGTTACCTAGCCGGGTATCGTGTGACGTATAAAGCTGTTTCCATTGGCGACTTACCAGTGGATTCTGAGACCGTGATCAGTCGAGATGTTGGGCCCGCGGACACTCACTTGACTTTACAGAATCTTGAGCCTCTTGCAGTTTATAGGATAACGGTGGCAGCGAGGACTAATAAGGGACCTGGGCCCCGGGGGATTACGTTTGGAGGTAAATTAAAAATAATCTAAACATTTACCCTGCACGTCCATTACACTTTTTGGTACATTTCTCTGCCGTCACTGCACGACTAGGACGTCAAATTTCCTCATGGGACGTTTTATGGAGGACGTAAACACACGACGACGAATTTATCTTTCTCTTTCTAAACTTTGGTGTGTTCTCCAAGAATTCAACTCCAGGAAATTTCGCCTACACTTGACATTCAGGAATGAAGATGGAATAATCGCGACGACCTTTGAAAAAACGCGAATTCATTTTAATAGTGACGTTTTCGCTGCCGTTGCCGTAGTCGTTTCTAAAGCTTCTTAATATCTTATACCTTAACATGCACAAACGTTACTGTCATACAATAAGTCACTGACTAAAAATATATGATATCTAATAACTGTGAATGTCTGTTAGTTACCTTTGAAAAGATCAGAAATTTTGCTGAAATGTGCCAGAACTTAAACATGACACTACCAATAGCTAGTCGTATTTTTTTATTCACAGAAACTTGTCGTTGTCGTCGGCACTTGACAACAAATTGGAGGAATTACCCGCCATATGTAAACGTGACATCACTTAATGACATTGGCATCATCATACCAAAGCTACTGGTGCGGGTTATTGATCAGTGCTGTGGATGGTGTCGAGAACACAATCGGTTAGTTTATATGCAGATTTATTTATTCGTAAATAAATTACCATTGCCATTGTCATCGTTATCATTGTCAACCTCATCATCATCGTCGTTATCATCATGACTGTCATTATTATCGCCTCATCATCAGTCAACATCATCATCATCATCATCACAATCATTATCGACTAGCGTCATCATCATCATCACAATCATTATGAATATCATCATCATCATTATCATCACAATCATTATAAATATCATCATCATCATCATCATCATCATCACAATCAATATGAATATCATCATCATCTTCATCATCACAATCATTATGAATATCATCATCATCATTATCACCACCACCACCACTCTTATTTTCTCGTGTAAGCACTATGTTTGTATTATTATAACGAGAGCTATGAAAAGGTTAACACTACCGAGGAGATAGCTTGTTATCCACAATACTTCCCATACCTCAGCATTTTTTTAATCTCCCCGGTCCTCGCTTGGTGCGTTTTCCAAGCTGGCAGCTCAACAAACTCTGCGTTCCAGTTTTGTCAATTGCCGCGCACAGGAAAATAGTGAGTTGTAAATATCAGAGATTGGCAATTAATTATTCTTTCTGTCAACAGGTCCGAGCTAGATTTCACACGCAACGGAAACAACCAGACAGCCCAACAAGCAACTCTCAAGGATTTACGACAAAACATCAACAGTCAGACCGATTTCTCGTTTCTAGTAATCGGTCACAGGTTACAAGACAGCTATAAAGGAGGACTTGGCTACGCGCCTTTTGTCGAGTCCGCGGGTGTGGCGTATGTGGTGTACATTGACAACTCCGGTGTAAAGGAAGCCATGTTTAAGGCTCTTGTAGATTGCTGGCCTGTCATAGTAATACCCATGATTATGGCTTATATAGCGGGTGTTTTCGTCTGGATTCTGGTGAGTTTGTCAAACTACTCTTCATTCCATGCCCTGCTTGCAGAAACATGGGAGCAGGGATGGCGCAGTGATGAGCACTCGCCTCCCACCAATGTGGCCCGGGTTCGATTCCCGGACTTGGCGTCATATGTGGGTTGAGTTTGTTGTCGGTTCTCGTCCTTGCTCCGAAAGTTTTTCTCCGCGTACTCCGGTTTTTCCTCTCTTCACAAAAACCAACATCTTTGAATTCCAATTTGACCAGGAACGCACGGACACATTTGAACGAGCTCTTAGAGCTCTTTGGTTCGTCGTGGGTAAATAAATTACGTACATTTACATTTTTTACCGTTTCCAGTCCCCCATTTTCTAGTGTGATTGTTGAGAATCGTATGTCGCCATCTTGGTTTGTAATGGCAAGCGCAACCTGAGAAGAGCGGCAAAACTACAGAGGAGGGGGGAGCCTTGTCACGTTGTATAGCGTAGGGGATTTTTCACGCCTTTCTCCCCCCACTGCCGGTCCCTTCGGTAGTTTTGGCGCTCTCCTCAGATTGCACTGGTCATTACAAACTAAGATGGTGGCAGTCCGGGGGGGGGGGGGGGGGGAGGGGTACTAAAAACAATTTAATACGGGGAGGCTCCGCCCCGAGGTCCGACCCCTTACCCTTTTATATACCATTTTTGGAAGAATAGGTACCCCTTCCGTATATCTTCCATTGGAAAATAATGAAAGGCCCTTGTAAATACCTAAATGACAGATTTCCTTACCCTTTCATATACTTCGACTCGTGAAATCCCTACCCCTTCATATCCCTGAAGCGTGAAAAAGGTGCCCCTTTCGGGCGAAGCCTCCCCGTATAGGCCATTATAGGGAGTACCCCCCCCCCCCCCTAGTGGCAGTTCGATCAAAGCGTACGATTGCGACAACCACATGAAAAATGGGAGTCTGTGACCAGTATTAAACATGGTGGAATGATGTCCTACGCCTGGGCGTACAAAAAAGAAGAATTCAAGGGTTCTCCTGAGGAGTTAGGAATGAGGATCAGAGGAGACGAATAGCCCACTTTTGATATAGTTAGAATTCCTACTGACTACGAAGCTGAGGGAAATAGCAACAAAAAATTACATTGGAGTTTAGACACGTTTATTCTTCTAAACTTCGAGGTCAAGTTAGAAATGTAATGTATCGAAATTGGTCTCTTGACGAGCTCTCTCAGTTTATTGGGGGATGGATTGGCATTCAAGAGAGAACAACTGAGAATCTTTTGTTCTCCTCCTCCCAGTGGAATGGCTTTCAAGCAGGCCAATTAGAACCCTGTGTCACGTAATCAGGTTCTGCATATTAGTCCTCCTTCTACCAGTTCTCTACCTTAGCGTAACTATGGCAACTGATTCAGTCTCCTCCCTTACGACTTGTTTCCAGGACACACGTGAAAACCAGCAACATTTCCCAAGTACATTTGTCAGTGGAACCTGGGAAGGAGTCTGGTGGGCTTTTGTCTCCATGACAACCGTTGGGTAAGCTCAGGAGAGTCTTGTTACATTCGAGACCACAGAAATTGAACAATAACTAGAAGTTCGACAATTGGGACTCGGTTAAGAAACCACGACGGCAACGCCAACGAAAACGTCACTTGAAAATATAAATTCGCGATGATTCCAATTCGTTCAACTTGTACAATGTGGCAAAACTATCCAGTAACAGAGCAGGTGGGAACGGCATTCAAGTCGAGACAGAAAATGAAAAATTCACCGTCGTGTTCTCACGTTTTCCAAAAGCCTGAGTGTGGTGAAGAAATGTACCAAAATAACTCGTTACCGTCGTCGTAGTTGTAAGTAGTAGTAACTTCTTAAACTCCCTAGTGGTGTTAAGGTTTCCGTCTGCTCTCCTAAACTTTTCCAAGTCTTTCAGGGAAGTTTCTATTGATTTGTAGAAGGGAGTAGAACGAAATTTCCTGTTTCTATGGAGACGTGGAAAACCTGCTGCCAGCCAATCAGAACGCGTATGCGTTCCTCTTTTTTTATATAATTCTCGCTCTTCTTGTAGCTATGGTGATCGCTGTCCCAGCAGCCCCTTGGGTCGTACTTTTGCTGTGTGTTGGGTCCTAACAGGACTTGTGATCATCTCAGTGACAATGGGTGCACTAACAACAGCGCTGACCACAATTACCGAGGGCAGTGAACCTACCATATATGGATCGAAGGTACACGTGACCTAACTCGCTCGTTTGAACACTTAGGGCGCGTTTTTTTATTCACAGTTCTGGAATGAGAAAGGCCAGAATGTAAAATGCGCCCGTTTTTCTATTCCGCATTCCTATTCCGGAATGGACAGAATGCCATTCCATCCATTCTGCTCCCAGGGGCAGAATGAACAGAATGTTGCGAATGAAAATCCAAGATGGCCGACGGCGAGATGAGCGCTGCGGATTCAAATACGTCTCTGCCGGAGAAAAAATCAGGTTACACTTTTGGACACAATAAAACATTGCTTCTAATTTCATTGTACCAAAAGTACGAGGTTTTTTTCAGTGATGTTTTGTACAAGAAAAGGGCAATTTGGCAAATGATTGCCGACGACATGAAGAAAAATGGCTACTCTCCGTCGGTAGTAAACTGCGAGAACAGGTGGAAATGCCTTACTTCTTCGTTCCGGGCGTATTTTTATGCGGACAATCCGAATTATTCCTAGCATTCCGTACCAACCATTCTTATTCCAGAATTGTGGATAAAAAAACGTGCCCTTAGAATCCAATCAGATTGTACATGGCTTTTGCTTTAATTTATGACTTCGGAAAAGTTAAAGTAATGGTGTAGTTCTGTAACCAATATAGACATTTAGATTCTAACACGAGTATGACTATGAATACGTACGTTCTCTCCTCAGTTTTCTAAGAGCAATTCATGTTTTATACAGGAAATTCGGGTTTAATCGGGACCTGTCCAGGCCATTCTCACCTTTAGTTGTCAATCAACCATCAGAGCATAAACAACTGACAAACAACGCGCGCTTTTTTTCTACGACAATAACTGAGAAAAAATTGGCTCGTAGTTCTCGGATAAAACCCTCTAAATGAATTAGACGCTGATGTCTTATAGTGCTGTGGTGGTATAATGAAATTTTGAGGCGTATTTTTTCAGAGGATGCTTGAGTCAACAACGTGTCACGACTGAACGGAGGAAAAATTTCCATGTTACACCTATAAAGGTGTAACATAAGAACCTAGTATATGGCCTCGCTCACCATGAGTCTCCCATAGATCAATGGTTAGAGCGTCCAACCGGTATCAGGAAGGTCATGGGTTCGATTCCTGTTGGGGGCCTCGAAAAATTCTTTTTCCGAGTTATTCGACTTGAGAACGCTTCTTCATTATTTTCACCTATAAAGGTGTTAAAGGAAGGGGGGCTTGCCGTTTTATCGCGGAACGTCTTGTTTAACCTTATTTTACGGGGAACTGGGGTGAGGGGTGTGGGGGGGGGGGGGGGAGGAGAAGACCTGACACTCAGCTGGCTCTTGAGTTTGAATAAAGGTTCTTGGTTAAATTAACCAAAACACATCAAGGTACTCGTGACAAGAACCCTTTAAATCACATTTCGACAGCAACTATTTTTATCTCCTTCAGTCTAGTGTTCCAGTGAAGTAAACAACCTATGTTTAACAAACGCTTTTTTGTCAAATGCGACAGTGCCAACTTCACTGAACCTAGTTTAATGGCCTTAGCTCCCACGAGTCTCCTGTAGCTCAGTGGTAGAGCATCCGAACTAATAATGGGAAGGTCTTAGGTTCGACTCCTGATAGAAGCACTCGGATTTTTTTCCGAGTATGCCTGTGTCATTTACTGATTAATACATCAGTTTCAAAAAAGTTGTCGACTAATTTGTCGAGATTAGAGACTAGCTCTATTTGTTGCCAGCATTATTTCGTGAGCTTTTATGTGAATCTTACCAGAAGTTTACCTTAAAAATTATATTTATCACACGACAAACCGGAGAATGACGGTCTCTTAATCAGACAGTGTCGGACAGAATCTACAACTGTAAACTACTTTATTTTTTGTCGGTTTCTACGTCGGTTTCTCTTATTGTTGTAACCCGATACTGGCGATCACACACTAAATTTGACTTTTTCATCTTTATAAAAATATATTTGTTTTCTTTGAAAATGTTTCCTGGGAGTGTTTAACTTAATTTAGAAAAATTAAGTTAAACATGAATTTTTTCTGTTTTTTTTTTTTTTACAGGTGGGAGCAATTTATGGCTCACCGGAGTACAACCTTGGAGTTAGAAGAAATGCTATCATGAACAGAGGTGAGCCAATGTTGTAAAAGAGGGATCGGTTAAAGTGTACCTCTTAAAGTAAAGCGTAAAGTGTTACGACGGAAATTAAGCGGCTGAAACTGAACTGTTACTCTTACTATTATTTATGGTGTGACAATGGGTATAGACCATATCTCCCGTGTGCTCTTGTCAGGTGTTTATGGTATCCGAGCATTTCCCATTCTTATATTTACGCATTGTGTGAGATCGACTTTCGTGCCGGTACAGAAATCGACCTGGTACGACGCGATGCCAACAAATACAGCACAAATCGCGCCTTGTATGGCGTATAGAGCGGTTTTCAATTGAGTGTCGTAAAACCAAAACCAAATTAATTACTCTGGCAAGTGGGAACAGATGTAAACAACACAACGAGCCAATCAGAATTCGAAGCAAATACATGTAACTGGCGCCGAGCGCGGGAAAACGCGTGCGGCCAAAACACGATTGGTATTGGTTTTGCTTCCCATTGGTTGAGAAAGTGGCGCGAGTTTTGTTAACCAATCACAGAGGTTAGTAATGCAAAACCAAAGCAAAAGCGAAATTACTTTCGACACTCAATTGAAAACTGCTCTATACCGAGTTACATCATAGTTGGAATGACAGAAAAATCAATCCGGTCACGGCAATGCCCTTCGACACCAAACTCGTGCTTAAGGCAGCGTTTTGTGCGTAACAAAGGATCGATGGAAGGGCTCTTCCCTTTATAAGTTATATAGGTACGTGCCCCTCCAAAGGGTATGTCTTTCCACTGTTTTGGTCCGAAAGTAGGGAATGATTATTTTGCCAGCTGAACGGAAATTTGTTGTCTTTTTTAAGGGAACCGTCATTAAAAGAGGCCGGCAGAAAGAAAAGCACCCAAAATATGTCTTTCCTCGTTATAAAATGTGATTTACCGCTACAGATACGCAAATTTGAGGTCGGAAAATGGGTATAGGAAATGTCAAATCTTGATATAAATTAAAGCAGAATCAAGATTTGGGGAACTGGACGAGCTAGCTACCCCAACAAAAGTTTTCTCTCCAAAACAATTATAGCGATTTTCTACTATACTTGTTTTCCAATAAATGTTGGTCGTTAATCGCCATTTCTTTCTTTTCCTCTCAGACAAGCTTTATCACACTCTAGAGGAACTCTCTAATGCTCTTATCAACAGAGAAGTGGATGGTGTCTTAATAGATACATACGCCGGAGGAACCCATAAAGAACTCTTCTCCAGCCCCTCGCTAAGAGTGGCCCAGGTCATTGATTATCAAACAGCATATGGTGTTGTCATTGGCGGGGACTCGATGCGCTTGCGTCATTGTTTCTATGGTTACATGCGCTCCCATCAGGCGGAGATTTTCTCGTGGGTTGAGAAACTTGTGGAACCTATTAAGGTAAGCAGTACTTCAGAGAATGTATTGGCGTCCCGTGGGCTAAAACAAAGGAGAAGTTTCTTTGCAATGAGACAATCTTCGACTTTTGAGATTGGTCCTTCCCACTAATTCTTATCGTACATTATACCCCGGTAGATGGTCGCTCAACGTCCTTCCCTGACCCCTCCAGAGTACTACTTCCGTCTACACTCAGTTCATTTAAATAGTTACTCTGTGTTTATTTTGCCTTTCAATAACATGCAAACTCTTAACTTCAAAACCCAACTAAAGATTTTCTTGTTTTACTGCTGTCAATAATAATTGCAGCGACAACCGACTGACCTTAAAATTAAATACAGAAACTGACAAAGACTGAGCCTAACAACTTTGTTCTCTAAGAGGTCTACTGTACTGATTGACGGCAGTGAAAAACGTAACGGTTGGCTGAATCTTGCGTAGACGCTTAAGTGATCAACAGAGACAACGGGCATAAATTGGTCGGAAGGTCTGTGAGAACATCCAACAGCATTTGTAGGTGTGAGGACTGGACACGTTGTAGTTGGGTCATTTAGCCATGATTGCGCGTAATATAGTGCAAACTACTTCCTCGATTTCGTCCTATACTCAAGGCGCTTTCCATTTGCCAGAACTAAATGGCATCGTTCTACAAAAAGTTTCAAAACATTTCGAAAATGGTGCTTCTTCCAACTTCCAAGAAACCCCACCTCCTTCAAAAATGAAGATTCTTGTGAGGGGTCGTTAAAAGTAAATAAATAAATAAATAAATTGGCTAACAATACGCAAATTACAAATAGATAAACAAGTAAATAATAAATAAATATAAATAGATAAGTAAAACACACAAACGAATGCGGTCATGAAACTAGTGCTTTTTGAAAGTGTCCAAGTTCGGCAGGGTAGAAATATCTTCGGCTAACGAGTTCCATTCGCTTATTATACGTGGGGAAAACGAATCCTTGTGATAGTTAGTTCTTGAATATGGTACTTCGTACGCATTTGAATTCAGATGCCTGCTGGCCCATCGCATTGGGATTAACTGCGGCATTCCATCTGCTGCCACTAAGCCATGGTACCCGTTATTCTGAAGAACTTTGAAAGACAGACATATATGTAGACCTTTAAGTTTGCGCATTCCCTTAATTGCGAACTGCATGGTAAAGCCGGCCGGTTCTGACAAATGGAAAGCGCCCTCACTAACAGTTTCTCTCGTTCCAAATAAAATCAACGTTTTTTCCAGCACATTCAACACATACCGTGTTTTATGTTTATGTTCCAGGGCTCGGGTGTGTCTGATGAAGAGTTTGTCCGGGACATCTCAACTGGTTTATTTGATAGCGGGACTGACCTCTTTCGGAACACGCTATTCATCTCCGCCGCATGCGCAGTTATGGCAGTTGTGCTGGGTCTTTGTTATGAGGCTGTGAGAAGGATACGAGGGCGTGCGAAGGTTCATCAGGACAAACGTAAGTGATAGAGTCATATATATCCACGAAAGAATACATAGAACTGACAAATTTTAAGGACAGTGCCTACTTTTGTTACTGTGCATGTGTTCTGTGCATCTCAAGATGCTCAGGTTTCCTATGGGTAGTGCCTACTTATACAGAAATATTTGTGCATGGTTTAAAACTATGTGGAGAAAGCAAAACATAGCAAGTGCTCTTGGTATTTAAAAAGAAAATTAGGGGTAACCATTCATTTTTCAGAGATAATAAAGCTTCAATTTGGAAAAAAAAAACGCCATACATTCCTTTATATTTTACAGCTTTTTAGAATTATTGTTGCTTAATTATTAAAAAAAAAATGGGTGGTTACTCCCAATTTTCTTTTTGGATTCCGATAGTTCTTTCTAAGATCTGCTTTTCCCGCGTAGTGATAAACCGCGTAAAAATACTTCGGTATTAGTAGGCACCGTCTTTAAACGATATCACAACCTTGCAATTACCTACTTCCTACACCCTTTCTACAAATTGCTGTTTCCAACCTTATTGACTTGACTCTCAAGATGACTTTGGTTGTCGAAACTCAAACGTCAGAGAAAATGTCACCTCAAACAGTACTTCACAGGACTACACTCACCCGGATGATAATTTACGTACTTATGGCATGACTCCTGGGTTCAAACCATTAAGTCTTATCCTGTTCGTAGCTTCTGTGGCAAATCATAAAGTTTTTTCAGCCATAACGTTGTTTTTGTAAAGTTTTTAACCATCCCCTCTGGAGTATTGAAGATATAACATTGAAACTTAGTTGGTCTATTTGCCGTCAAAGAGGATTTCCCCTGAGTTCCAACTGCTGACGTCACATGACGTCATTTCCAAACGGCGGCCATCTTTGATCAAACAACCACTGCTTTTAATTTTCGTAGTACATTCTCAATACAATAATACGAAATCGAAGTAGGGATTGGATTTAAAGCAAAGTTAAAATTAACAAAGTATAAATACGAACTCGAAAGAAAAAAAGAAGTCAAACAACAAATTTAAAAAAGTTAACAAATTATAATATTTTTGTTTTTGTTGTTGTTGTTTTTTTTTTTCTAGTTTTATTTGTTCTGCTACAACGTCCCGAAAACCATCAAAATTGTCTAAAAAGTGATCAAAAATAAAATAAGAACACCAAGTTATATATTATAATTATTTTAAGATGTGAGCGTTACGGGGGAATAAAGTTAAGAAATTAATCAATTAAAAAGAAAAAAAACAGGAAAATTCTGATATTTTTTGGTAGCCTTTGTTAACACCGTCTTCTAACCTCCATACAGGTTTTTCAGTTCATAAGGATAAAATGATCGAAGAAATGAAATTAACAATGTTGGATTTTCTGCAACACTCAACAAACACCCTGAGAATGATGAAAGCTAAATACAAGAAAGAGCTTCTGAGACGCGCCAAGAATTCACCAAAAGGACCAGAGAAACTAACATCCGCATTCAAGGGTTCGTCCGTACTGTCAAATTCCACTGAAGATGATGATATATCCGTGATTAGTTTAGAAGATAAACATGTTAACAGTAGCTCAAAATGTTAGCGTAGTGTAAACAGTTTGGGGAATTGTAACAACGTGCTGTTATTTGCAGCTGTCATGCTCGAAATTTCATTGTCTGCTAAAAATAAAAATTATTAAAATATTCGGAATGAACATGATGGAGAATGCCTGCCAGCCAAGAATCAGCATCTTATTGCAGCTTGGCGGGGGAAGATATTAGCACTTTTATGTTTTCTAGAAGGATTGCAAGTTAATCACGTGAGACCTTTTGAGAGCAGCTACATCGCCCTCCAATTTTGTCTCTGTTCTAAGCGTTTAGAACTGGCACAAAATTGGAAAGATTTGTATGGAGTCATAGGAACATAAAAACCCCAATATCTCACCTACCCCCCCCCCCCCCCCCAAATTGCAATAAGACGGTGGTTTTGGCAAGTTGGCAGTTTCATCATGTTCTTTCAGAAGATATTTAAGGATAAAAATTAGGAAGAAAACACAACGCTTTTGTGACGTCATCACTTTAAGATTCTATTGCTTGTAGCAATTGAGATGAGTATTTTTGTGGAAATGGTTTTTACTGATCACCGTTATCGAAAAACACTTAGACACACACGATAAACACTTTATTCTTCAGTTATTAAATATTATAAACTCAAACCACTTTGTCTGGGATTGCATTGAATGTTTCTTGTAGAGAATATCCAGGAGAAGCCTCCTCAACGTTTAACTCCAGGATTTAAATATTGTCTATTTATCTACGGCTTTTATATGAAATAAAAACGTTTTTAGATAAAAATTTCAAAATAAGCGTTAAACCGTAAGAATAAAGCGTTTTGTGCATTTATGTAACCTTATTATATTAAACTAGCTTTTCAACTGAATAAAACATTTAATTGTAAGGTAGTCATCGTAGCTAAAATCAACAAACACGAACTATAAAAGCACAGGACCAACACAAACAGAAGTGGTACATCTGTCCAACTATGGTCTGTGCGCCGTTTTTCTGTTCCTGGGAATCAGGCCCAGTCCACTTTTGACCAACTCGGACAGGTGGAATTACAGCTGTTGGTTAAACAACACGGTAAGCTGATCGTGCGGGCAAGTCAGCTTGAATAATGAATTACTGAATGTTTCATAACGAGAGGAACTTTACTTTAGATGCAAAATTTCTAGCACTTTTTCAGAGTTATGGAGGTGTTACACATTTGCAGTATCTCAGTAAAGAGTATTATCAAATCGCAGAAAGCTTTCATAGTAAAACCCGCTCACGGTTTTCCCATTTTCAACAACAACAACAAAATAATAATACCGAAGTCGGTTATTCGTTAACCAAGGATTGAAGAAGCTCTCCGAAATCGTGACAGGAAATGTTGCGGAAGATGTAACCTCCCACCTCTCCCCCCCTCCCACCCCCACCCCCGCATAAAACTTACCACATCAAAAAGCAATTACGTCACGAAAAATTTCTGTTGCAAAGTAAACAAGGTTTCGTATTTTCCCGAGCAAAGGCCCAGGAAAACCGACAAATAAAACTGGTGCTCTACATCAGAAGATGTGTATTTTTGACAGCTCAGTTTTTTGACATTATAATTTAAACTGCGCAATTTTATGATACTGGACCGAGGCTTGAGGCATGTTGCCGCCGACAAAGTCTCTCACCAGGTGTCTCGTTGATACACTTGTGGAAAAGGTCTAGCATTCTCTCTTATCACGGTCACTTAAAAAATGTCTGTAGGTCAGATTACGCAAAACAATTGTCACTGCTGGAAAGTGCATAAAATGGCCAAGTTTGACAGTCTTGTCTTTTAAAATAGTGAAGATGTTTTTCCGTTAAGTCTGAAACATTACAGAAGGTTCGCACGGTTTGCCCGTCTTAAGGATGGTGCCTACTTTTGATAATGCGCACACGTTCTGCGCATCTCGTGATACTCGGGTTTCCTATGGGTGGTGGCTATTAGTACAAGGATATTTTTGCACGGTTTAAAACTATTCGGGGAACGCAGAACTTAGCAAGTGCTTTTGGTATCCAAAAAGAAAATTGGGGGTAACCATGCATTTTTCAGCGATAATAAAGCTTCAATTTAGAAAAAAACACCATACATTGCTTTGTATTTTACTGCTTTAGGATAATTGTTGCTTAATTATCCCTTAAAAATACGTGGTTAAGACAAGACTCTCAAACTTGAACCGTTTCAGGTGCTCTTTCACGCAGTCAATTATCCTGCATTATCTTGCCTACCGAAAACAGTTAAAATCTTTCGCGGTGATAAAGGTCGGTAGCTCTCAGATTCATTCTAGAAAGTGTTGTTATCAACTTTCGACGGCTGTCATAAATGTTTCTTACCAGCATAAATTGAATGGCTAATAGACAACTTTCAGAGGAACATGAATAACTGTCAGTCAAATTGCATTCGACTGGGTTCAAACCGACGCCGGATATTAAACACAATTTCTATATTTTATCTCGATCTTTCGGCCCTGTCGTTTCAGTAAGTAATTGAAACTGCCATTAAATGTTCGACAAAATACAGTTAAGTCTAGAACAGTAGATCATTTTTTATGTTAGTTTCTCGCAGTCATTCTTACGTCAAATTCCACCTGCTCCGTTTAAACATCATTGGCAGTTATTTTTGAAAAAACAAAAGAAAAGAAAGGGGGAAACGCTACAACTGCAGCGTTTTTGCATATGAAGTAAACACAGGAAGTTAATTTTGGAAATTTTCAGATCTTTCAAGAAAACTTTGCACACTGTCTTCTTTGCGACGATTATACGCCTCTTAAGCGATGATGGTGAATTTTTGGCGATAATTGGCCAGAGCTAACATTCACGAGAAAGTTCGCAACATTACAAGCACTTGCCAAGAGCGTTAGCTCTGTTATCATGCCGACTTTCAAGCCGTTGTTTTGCATTCAGGTAAGTTTGGTGTTGATATAACGTTAAGATATAACGCAAGCAAATTATCAACTTCCTTCCAAAATTGAGCCATTTGGGGAAACTATCTCAGTGATGATGTCAAAGCTACCACCTTAATGTTACTGAGAGTTTCAATTGCCCTGTCGACTTGCTTAACTCTTTTTAAAACAGCTTTTACGTTGTTATGCTACACTGGCAATGCTTAACCGAAAAACTGGCTTATTCAGTTGACAGCTGCTTACAATACAAGATAACAAAATACAAGGTAAAACAACGCAATGCAATGCAAAGTAGAAAACGTTAATTAACAACTAAGTTTATGACTTCAAAGCGTATTTCTAGTCCTGTGCCATAGCACTAGTGCTACAAAACAGGCACAACATCACATTAAAAAACAGGAAGATGTAAGACTTTGTACTTGAGAACGTCGAAAATTAAATAAGGTTCTGAATACAGTCGAACCTCCCTCTGCGACCACCTCTCGAAAGCGACCAACTCTCATTGGCGGCCACTTTTCCACTTAATACCAAAAGTTTTCAAGTCAAATCACTATAGATGGAACCTCTCGTAGACGACCACCTCTCGTAAGCGACCACATATTCTTGACATTATTGGTGGTCGCTTGCGGGAGGTTCGACTGTACTTGGAATTCATCGTGCACCGAAGACCAGCGGCTGGGAGGCCTTAAGTATCCCTTCTAAGGAAACTGTTTGAAATTAAATAATAAAAGGCAATGAAGTCGGCTATTAAATTAAAGCTTTTTTTGTTTTTCACTGACATTTAAACCAATTCCAATACCGAGCCCTGTGACAATTTTGGCGAACGTTTGAAATTTTCCAATTATTTATACAACAAATGCAGTGAAATACACGGTATAGAAATTATGACGGGTGTGATGTTCATTGGTCAGTTTGAAGCAAATGCTTCTTAATAAATGCAATAAATTAAGAGATTTATTTCACCTCGGAAAATACATAAGTATATAGTATTACACACTAAGTGCTAGTTGGACGGCCGAGCTGAAAATATATATACAATTAAAAAATGAGAGAAAAAAATGTAATTTAACAGGACCGGTCGGCAAAGATAACATCAAAAATGTAATTAACTTTATATGATTCTTGAAAGTGCTTAGATTATTAGAAGTTCTAATAATGCCGTCAAGACAGTTCCATGATTTAGGCCCTAAAATCCTGATAGAATTACTACGATAATAGTATAGGTGAAAAATTACTCCTTAATTTGGCGCGAAATTTCAGCGTTGATTTATAATTTCACATGTGAAATTACAAAATTGCTATGGCAACGTTTCCAACATCTCAGTGCCAAGATGGCGTCCAGGTTTAAAGATGTTACGGATGAAAGAAGTTAAGGCATTAAAAGACGCTGCAGTAAACCTGTTGTTGTTCTACAAACGGGAATCGTGAAATAAATCTAGGCCGCCTTAGTCTCCTTGGCAGACGTCGTTTGGGCTCGCCACGCAACGCGCTCCAAACGGTCGACGGCAGCGAAGCTGAGACTTAACTAGGCTAGACATGCACTTATGCCAAATGAATTTGATATGATACAGCGCACAATGGTCTCTTTTAGGTTTCCTGGCCACGTTCATATCGGTTGTGGGAAATTCTTTAGCACGTAACTTAACAACACGCTAAGAACGTTTCAAAAAAAGAAAAAGAAATAATAAGAACATTCAGTTTCGGTTCAACCTCGGCCGCAAAATTAGACGTTCTTACAAAACTAAGAGTGTACTCCCCACTGGATGGAATGCTAGTCCATCGCAGGATGCCAAGCAAGAAAGGACTTGGAGTATTACTTCTCCCCCCCCCCCCCCCCCCCTCACCCACCTGTAGAGGATGTTAGTCCATCACAGGATACCCAGCATGAAAAGACTAGGGGTATTACTAGTCCCCCCTGAAGGGATGCTAGCCCATCACAGCGTTACCAGAAGGGAACCGAACAACGACGACTGCGACGACAACGACAATGTCGCCAAACAATAAGTTTAATGAGGAAAAACAATTACCCTTCGCGTGCGATTTAAATTTTGGTATTAATATTTTTTTGCCATCCTCTGCAAAACAACAACGTGAAATGACCAACTTCAAGGTTTTGTGAACTGACGTGAGCGATTTTTCATTCCCTTTCTTAACTCGAACGCCGCGCCTACCAGTTTGTTTAACGGGTGATCCGCAGTTTTTGTACAAGTCGATTGAGTTGAAATGATGCCGAAGTAGCACCAATAAAGTGAAGTTACATTTTCAAGAGTCGTTTTCGTCGCCTTATGTCACCTTTACGCATTTATACACATGGGTGAAGAGAAACAATTTGGAACAAAGTTTCTTGTCTAAAGAAACAACACAGCAATGCAGAAACCAACCTAGCCTCGAGCTACCGACACCACGTGCTAACCATTACACGGCGCCTCCACCATAGTTTATACAAAGGGAGTATTTTCCCCAGAAAGGGCTCAAAAAGACTTTTAAAAAGGACGTTGGCTACTTTTGTTACTGCGCATACGTTCTGCGCATCTCGAGATACTCGGGTTTCCTATGGGTGGTGCCTACTAATACAGGGATATTTTTGCGCGGTTTAAAACTATGCGGAAAAAGCAGAACGTACCCAGTGCTCTTGGTATCCAAACAGACAATTTTGGGTTACCATGCATTTTTAAGAGATAATAAAGGTTCAATTTGGGAATAAACGCCATGCAGTCCTTTTTATTTTACAGATTTTTGTAATTATTGTTGCTTAATTATCTCTAAAACAAACAAAAAAAATGCGTGGTTACCCCCAATTTTCTTTTTGGATTCCAGTAGCCCTTGCTAAGATCTGCTTTTCCCGCATAGCCATAAACCGCGCAAAAATACTTCTGTCTTACCAGGCACCGTCCTTAAATATATATGTCGCTCATGCGAACAAACGTTTAAGTATAAGTTGTTCGTTCCCGAGTTTTTGCGATTGGCTGGATATTTTAGGTAAAAATGCTCCTGACTTTATTCTCGTGATATTTCCCCGTGAGTTTGTTTATTTGTTTCATTTAATTTATTTATCTTTTTTCTAGTAAAGCTCAGCTACCCCTCAAGGTTGTAGATTATTAGCAGGGCGCAGTCATTAGCTACATTCAAAGTAGATTACACAACGTCGGAAATTAGGCTCCTGAATGCTTTTGAGGTTGCCTGCGGCTCTTACGAAGAATGCTTTCTGGTTTCCATGGGAACAAGTACAAACAAATAGTCTTGCAGTAGATAACGATAGGTTGTGCATGATACAGTTTAATTATTTCTTTTTTGGAGTGTGAAAATATTGTTTTATTTAGATTTAAAGGAATATTTTATTTTTAACTGAAACCTCTTGATATCACTTTATAGGAGAAAAAAGTTATTTTAAATCGATTAGCTGAAACTGACGAATCTGTTATCTTGCCACTTTACAATTAACTTTCATTGTTTTGCACTTTTTCTGGTCGAACTGAAACTGAAAAGTCGCCTACCAAGTTAAATCTCACAGATACTCGGAAAACCTAACTTGGACGCTCAGTAGTCTCAACTTTAGTGAGCCAAACATCGATGATTTGAGGTAGAAACTTGTATCGTGAAAGTGGACTTGCAGTGAAAAGAAAAATAACTAAAGTGCATGGGATCCAATTGAACTAAATAAATTCAGGCGTTTTCACTAAAGAGTTGCAAACAATTGGTTCGAAAAAGCGAGCGTGCGAAAGAAGCGGATGTTAAGTCTTAGAGGGCCGGTGGTCGGTGATACTAGAAGGACTTTACTGAATCGCTAGCAGTGTCAAGTGTGGGTGGCGACACAGGTAAAATATCGTTGGATTATTTACTTTTACTACGTCAACAAGCTCTATTATTTGCGGTTAGGGTCTCTTGCAGCTGCTGTGTATTTTCAGTAAGGATGGCTAAGTTCTTTCAATTTGCGACCAACGGCTGACATGCATCACGACTCGGAGTCGTCGAAGAAAGAAACCGTTAATTTCTTTTGTTTTGGTGAATTCCCTGCTAAGATCCTAGGTGCAATAATTTTGTCTCCGTGGATACTCTCAATAGATTCCTAATTTATGACCCTCATCTGCATATAATTGTCATAATTTTAACAAACTGACTGATGTCTACGAGGAGTCGTGTTTATTGCATAGCGTTCTTAATGAATTTGCGAAGGAAAACGTGACAAAAGATTGAATTTCGTTTAAAGAGAGTGTGTTTACAGTTAAAAAAGGACACCTTAATTGCGAAGATCCCAATATCGGGAAAAACCCGCAGTATTTTGGAACAAAGCATGAAGACTTAGACCAACGTTAAAAGGGTTCATTTATAAAATGACACCTGCTGTTACAAGGCAGCCGTATTTACGAGCAATATAGTTTCAACTTCGGCGAAGCGGATTTGTATTTGAAATGACGACCAAGATCAGGAAGAATTCTAAAATGGATGAAAAGACTTTATTTTGGGTAAAGTACTAAACATTTGTCTTGTATGCGTCGCAAATTGAAAAAGAATTTTACGTGTGATCTTTCTTCTTGCAGATTGTTCTGTTAAGCATCGGTATAAGTCAATACACTGCCTCGTTGTACATCGCAGGTGAGTGAGCATGAATATTATTTTTTACTTTTCACATCCTAAATAGCTAAACCACCAATTTGAATAAGTTTTTTTACCGGTAAGAGTTTTAGCAGATTGCAGAACCTCATGGAAGTATTGCCAGGTAGCTTTCAGTCCATGGATTTCATCTATGAACCCAATCGTTCAGCACGCCGATCTTAAACAATATAGTCAACAGCACCACAGCAAATATTGCTTAGTAGCTTTTATTGAACGATCGAGACGATAAAGGCTTTTATCCTGAAAGTCTTAAGTTAGAGCTGCCTCACAACACGGCGTAATATAGCTTTAGGACAGCCGGAAGGTACTTCTCGATAGCTTTCATTTGAATGTGTTACTGAATCAAGGGTTTTATCAAAGGACTGCAATTGAGACCCAAGTACATTGTATAACCAATATGGTCTCGTCTCTTTGAGGAAAAACGTTAAATAGGGGTTCTAGGAAAATAAAAAACGGTGATGCACACATGTATTATATCGTAGATGGCGGGTGTTTTATAAGCTGTCGACTTGGTAAAAAAGAAGCTTTTGACTGAATAATTAATTATCTTGCCTTAAATTTTTATTTTTGTTTTAATTTTTGTGTTGTCATTTTTTTGCCAGCAAAATTGTGGTAAAGCGAACAATTCAGAAAATAATGACCTTTACTGCGTCAAAACTTACAAAACTATTGTAATTTGACTTGAAAATTTTATTCATGATATGACTTCGCACAAATGAGACTTGCCTTTGTAGGTTATTAATTATGGATAGTAATGTTCCTTGTAATATGTCATGAACAATGTTCACCATTCGCACAGCATAATTTTTTCTGGGGAACAAAATGTTTCTCTTTATCAAAACGTTATTTATTTCAAAATTAAAAGTTAATACTTACAATGTTATATTTCAAAAACTGTGAAACCGAGTGAAAAAGATACTGCAGGTTTCATGCTGTCATCGTTGAATTATTTTCATTCGAGCACGTGCACGTCGGTCGATCAATTCATTTTGTCTAAGGCTCAAAACAGGGAGGTTACTCTTTTGAATCTATAGACTCGAGAGCGCCGTGTTCAGTCACGCGCCTAGAAGTCTCCGAGGTTTTAATTAAAATATCTGACATTTGTGGGTACTTATGAATAGCTTATCGTTAATGAATACGAATTAAGGGCAGGTACTCGCATTGAGCTAGCTGACGTTTCAAAAAGCGATATTTGTCACTCAACGTCGTATGATTAATTACAGTCCACACTTTTCTTAGATATGACACCTTTATGATTAACCTCAACAAACAGGCATACATCATACACTACAGAAAGCATGTTTTAGATAATTATCAACATGTTCAGTCTGTTTGACCAAAACAAAAGTAACGATCGATTCTTAGATAAAAAGAATTTCTTAAACATGTTGCCGAAATTGTTTTTAACTTTTCAAATTTTGACTTGTTTGTAAATGTTTGCGCCAGGATAAAAGCCCACTCGAAAAGAGACAAAATTTTCTGCCATGACTACGTGTTAGGAATATTTTGCAAAAATCAGAAATTGCAAGGCCGTTATAGGTAATCTTTATGTGTTCGATTTGGCATGACGTTTTGTACTGTTTCTTAACATATCCTTCTACGGTTTAAATTTTCAACTTTTGATAAGGACCAGTTAGCGAACATCCATTGACACTCTGGAAAGAGCGTCTTTAAATTAGTAAATTCGTCAAGTATGAAAGTGATATATCAGAAGTGAACGAAGATATAGCTCTGCAAAGTGACGACATTTTACAGACGTTTGCATGGTGGGAGGCAAGTTTGTGCCCCCCACCATACAAACTTCCGTAAAATAGGCCTTATCATGGTAAACAGGCCTGAAATAACAGTGTTTGTATGGAAATCCGATGTCAAATAATTTTTTTAAAACATCGCTTCTGAAAAATTCATGAATTGGAAACTTTTGGCACTAGGAAAAGGATTTTAAGAAAAAAAATTGGAGGGATGTAATTGTGCAAGAAAGCGTCCAGTCATGTTTTGAACTTTCCATACATTTCCCTGTATTTTTTCCCGCGAACTATTTTTAGTAGCAATTCACGGCTGGTACGCTATACAGACAAAAGTATGGGAATTAAGTTCAAAACACGACTGGACGCTTTCTGGCACAGCTACATCCCTCCAATTTTTTTTTCTAAAAATCCTTTTCCTAGTGCCAAGTAACCGGGTGCAAGTTGTTCCAGCAGATGCTGAAAAAAGAGACAAGCAAAAGTGAATTAAGCCTCTGAGTACATTTCGCCAAAAAAACCCCAGCAAAACATACCAAAATTTGCGACAACTTGCGCGGAAAATCCCCGACCTTTGTTTGTGCGCACAACATTAATTTTATGACATTTTTTTTCCTTGTTATTTATTTTGCCATTCTACACACATTACAAATTACAATAAAAAATACAGGTTTTCGAGTTGAAGGTAATAAATTACGAGGAAACCTAAAAAAAAAATCACGAGGCTTATAAGAAATTAGGTTTCGTCTCGAAATACAAGAGTGAATAAGAAGGTACTTTAATTATGGATGAGCTTGAGGCAGAAGATCGGAGAACAAATTGTATTTTTAAAAAACATTAATAGTTCTTAATAAAGAAATTTTTTAACTTATTTTTGAAGGACGCGAGAGATGTAGAGCTGGTGATCACAGAATGAATTTTAAAATTACGTAACAATGGTTCTTGAAATTTAAGACGCAGTTAAAAGGGGGTTGACAATATTTGAGCTCGTTGAGTTCCTTGTAAATCGTAATTTTCTTGTTTTGTTGTACACTACCCTGAAGAGGTGATTCAAAATGTCTTAGGTGCTTCGTGAATCAGGAAATCCTGAAGTTTAAATGAAAGCTACTGAGCAGTACTTTCCTGTGGTGCTGTTCATTATGCTGTTCAATGGGATTTTAACTTTTGAGTCTGTGGATGAAATCCTAAAGTGTGATCATTCAAATGAAAGCCACTGAACAGTACTTTCCTGTGATGCTGTTTATTATGCTGTACAAGGTGGTTCTACCTTTTGAGTCTGTGGATGAAATCCTAAAGTGTGACCATTCAAATGAAAGCTTCTGAGCAGAACGTTCCCGTGGTCCTGTATAAATAATAATACAAGGTATTTTGACGTAGTGCTTATTTGCTCATTTAATATCATTTAATAGTTTCGTTGCTAATTTTCCCTTTTTTTTCTTTTTTCACAGCTCCCGGTAATGTCACAGTAACCGAGAGAAACTCCACGGGCCATGAGATCTCCTGGGAACCGGTGAATGCCACAATCGTCGGCTACAGAATTCGCTATTATCTTAATGAAACATCAAACATCGTTGACAACGGACACAGCTCAGACTGCAGCAACTTCAGTTCAATATACGTTTGCAAAAACAGGACCTCAGTATGTCTGACAGATCTGAGAGTTTATACATATTACTGGATTGAGGTCATAGCATTTACCAACGAAACGTTTGGCAATGATAGCATATATAAGGTTTTTCGCACGGGTGAGGGAGGTAAGTGGTACTCCATAATATTGTGTTGTTGCGTCCTCATTTGCATACGTTCAGAGATTTTAAAAGTAGTTGCTTAAATTCAGCCTGCCTTAGATTAAAGTGTAGGCTGTTTCAGAGAGCTGCACCGCTTAGTCTAAGCTATTTTTTAAGTAAATTGTTCGTGGCAACGGAAAAACTAATTTGTTCGCAGATTCTTTTAAGGAGAAGCCTGTTTGGTTGCATTTCGTTGCGCTAGCGCACGCTCCGGCCAGTACGCCGGAAAATATAATTGTGGTTTAATGGCGGAGTTTCCAATGCCTTGAACAAAAAAAATGCATTAATATTCAGATTTATAACAAAACGACGTACAATCGAAAATAACAGGATTAAACCAAAAAATGATTTTCATTGATAACTTTATGTAAAGCAGGATTTGTGTCTATATAATATACTTCAGTAACTTCTCTGCCTCTGTTGTTTAGATTATATCATAAAACAAATAGTAAACTGCTCAGCGTGCACTGTTGAGTTATGGGTGCACTTGGGAGGTTTACTAAGCACTCAAGAAGCTGGAGTCACTCTCCGCTACGCCTGTAGCAACTCTTACGCTTCTTTCGTGGTTAGCAACCTCCCGCGTGCATTCACAACTCAATAGTACACGCTCGTAGACTGAGGATTCACCAACAGGGTGGAGGGGAAGGAGATGACGTCACTTGAAATGATGACATCATAATCTAAAAATAGAATAGTGACATTATCGGGGTGGAAGGGGGTCATGTGAGTCGGTCATTATAAAAATGGGTAGAATGTATAGGGGCAGCTATCTAGAAAAAGTAGCAAAGAAGACGTTTGCTTCCCTGAATTTTCCTGATTATACGATGTCATTATTTGCGATGACGTCAACCCGTGGAGGATTAGAACGCCATCCACCCCTCCATCCGATGATGTCACTACTCTATTTTTTGATTATGTTGTCATCATTTCAGATGACATCACCTCCACCCTCTTCACCTTGTTGGTGAATCCCTACTCTACTACAGTGGAACCCCGATTTTACGATCGTCGATCTAACGATATTCCCGATTTAACGATCAACATTGTGTTTCCGGCAAAAGTTTTTTGTAAATCGGGAGTTCGTTCACAACGATATCCAGATTGAAGGGAGAGTTACGCCTGAACGCCATTTTTCCGCCACTTGACATGGCTTTAATGAAACTATCTCGTTCGCGTTTCAAGGAATCCAAAAACTATATCATCATATTGTGAATCTGTGTTGTGGGGTATTTTGTGAATTTTTGAGTAATTTTGGGGTATATTTGGGAGGAGTAGTTTTTCTTGAAAGATTGGTAAAATTAAGAGAAATAAGAAATATTGAAGTATTTAGTGAAGTTTTAAAATTGGAATTTGTAGTTAATAATTAATAGACGGATACCAGTTAGTCCACTAGCAACCTGGGGTGCTGTTGCGTGGGTATCAACTGTCTGTTAGTGTTCTAAAAATTATTTTCTTTCTTCTATCCCTTCTTAAAACCTCTTCAAATTTCATTCAAATTTAGGTGTAACGCCCCCTTAACGATATGATTTTGCTGTCCGCTTGCCATATCGTAAAATCGAGGTTCCACTGTACTCCTTTTACCTTTTGTAAATTCAGTGTGAAATGTGTAGTAACCAATCTTTTTACATTTTTCCTGTAGTCTGGAAAACAACCTCGCTAAAAACCGATAATGTCAGTTTGTTTTTTCTTGGACAGATCACAATCTTATAAAATTTTGACAAAAGTGCAAAATTCGCGAGACAATGCTCCTGAATTATAGCTATGGCCTTCCTGCGACACAAGTGGCTATGTTCGTGTAAATCATACTGTATATCCCCCTCTTTTTAATCAGTTTATTTTTCTCTCCATTCATGTTTCTTTCTTTTCGGTTTTCAGAAGGCCCTCTGAGGAGGGGAGTTTTTATCAAAGAGGTCTCTCTTGTTTTAATTACCGTTTTTAATATTTTGGCTTGTTTATTCTCAGTTCCAAGCCATGCACCCGTGAATGTTACAAGCGTAGCACACAATTCCACGACCATCAGCGTATCCTGGGAAGCTGTCCCAGAACAGCATCGCAACGGGAAAATCATCGCTTATATTGTGAACATCTATGACGTTTCCTCAGATACCCATAAAGAATATGTATATAAAACCAGCGGGGCTCTAAACTTAAACATGACAATTGGCGGGCTCAAGAAGTACACGAAATATGAGATCACAGTGTCCGCAAAAACGAGTAAAGGTGACTCAGAAAAGAGTCTCGTCAATGATGTACAAACTGCCCAGGACGGTGAGTAGACTACTGCCTCTAAAACATAATGAACAGCACCACAAGATACTACTGAACAACTAGATTTTTGATGGGGGGGAGGGGCAGAGAGACAGAGAGAGTGCAGGGATCGCGCAGTGAGGGTTCGATTCCCGGGGTTGACGTCATATGTGGGCTGAGTTTGTTGTTGGTTCTCGTCCCTTCTCGGAGGGTTTTTCCCCGGGTTCTCAACAAAGATTCCAATTCGACTTTTGAGGGCCACTTTAGTAACCTTGATTTAGCTTGACGATTAGCAAAGCGTTAAGAGCTAACAGTAGTCCAGACTGTATGCTGACAATCCCAATTCAGAACTGAAACTTGCAGGAAAGGTCGCGAAGATCCTAGGCAAGACTGGAAGGTCTGGGAGCCGTTCTAAATTAAACTAAATCTACCCGTGAAAGAGTTGACTCCAAGACTAAGCATTAGAGATAGAGGCGTCGGGTCATGGACTCCTGGTCGGTACTCGAGAATAAACTTCCGGGGCCCTGGGTCCAGTTGTTCAGAGCCCGATTAAGCTAATCCTGGGTTAACGTGAACTTTGATTTGAGTTTAACTACCAATTAAAAAAGATTTTCCCGAAAGATTTTTGTCCCTCAGTTTTGACTTAGACTTTTCTTAACCTTTAGCTTGAAATTAGCCTTTTAAACCATTTTAAATGTGCAAGATGAAAACCCAGATTAACTGTTAATCGTGTATTAGCGTTTATCGGCTTTCGAACAACCAGGCCCTGAGGTTGTTCAAAGCCCGATTAAGCTTATCCTGGGTCAACGTGAACTTTGATTGGAGTTTAATAACTAACGAAGAAAGATCCTGCAAAAAGCTCTTTGTCCCTCAGTTTTGATTAATTTAGATTTTTCTTTAGCATTAGCTTAAAACCAGCCTTTATAAGGAAAAGCATTTTTAACGAGCTAGATGAAAACTTCGGTTATCTTTTATTTGTGGATTAGCGTTAATCGACTTTCGAACAACCGGACCCAGTTGTTCAAAGCCCGACTAAGCAAATCCTGGGTCAACGTGAACTTTGATCTCGAGTTTACTGACAAATTAATAAAGCTTTTTCAAAAAGATGTTTGTCCCTAGGTTTTAACTTAGCCTTTTCTTTACCATTAGCTTCATTAACTTAGCTTATAAAAACATTTTTAACGAGCGAGATCAAAACCTCGGTTAACTTTTAATCGAGGATTAGCGTCAATCGGGTTTCGAACAATCGGGCCCAGACTTCTGGCTCAAAATATTAGAAACTAGCGTCATATAAGCAACAATGAATAAACACTAACATTTTGTTTTGCGGTATTTGTTCACAGCGCCAGGCGGTCCACCTACTGAAGTTAACTTTACCAACGTGACGACTGACTCCCTTGTTGTTACCTGGAAACCTGTAACGGAAGGATTGAACGGGATACTAAAGGCCTATATAATTCGCTGGAAAGCGGTCAACTCAGGACAAAACTACACAACCCGAACTCTCAATATAGAATCTTCTTCTCATTCGCGAAAAAGAAGGGACGCTTCCGGTTTGACTGCCTCTAATGAGACGTCCTTTAAGTTAACGAATCTGACGTTGTATACCAATTATTCAGTCGAGGTCGCCGCGTTTACAATTAAAGATGGGCCGTACAGCGAT
>NW_028145741.1:0-27500 GCF_977016875.1 Pavona decussata
CGATGAATGGTTTATCTTTGAATATTTTTTGAAGGCGATCTGTGGAGTTGAGAATAGGTTGTTTCCTGTGAAGTATTTCTTGGATATTAGGTAGTGCTGGGTTATAAGTGATGGTGAAGGGGACTGGGGTGTTGGATTTATCTTTATCATGATTATGTTCCTGTAATGTCTCACTTCTGGGTATCTGTTTGGCTCTTAAGATTTGTTCTTTCACAAAACGGTCTTTATAGCCTCGTTTTGTTAAATATGAGAGCAATTCTGCTGATCGATTTTCGAAGAATTCGTCTTTGGCTAATATTCAAAGATAAACCATTCATCGCTTACCGTCGTTCACCAAACCTTCGCGACCTTTTGGTTCGAGCAAAACTAAAGAACACTAACACGACACCCAAGCTCACCTCTGGCACTTTCCGCTGCAACTCCACTCATGGATGTCTCACTTGCCCTTACATTGACGATGCAAGAACTTCGTACACTTTTAGCAACACCGGCGAAACAAGACAAATAACACAACATATAACCTGTAATTCTACTAACCTTACATATATGATTGAATGTAAAAAATGTAAAAAACAGTATATAGGGGAAACCAAACGCACGATCCGTGAAAGGTTCACAGAACACAGACAAGCGACAAACAACCCACATCACGCCAACTCCACAGCAGCAGTCCCTACACACTTCAACTTACCAGGTCACTCTTCTGCCGACATGCGACTTATCCCTCTCGAACTACAACCCACCATCAATGCCTCCCGCCGTAAGGCACGCGAGGCTTTTCTAATTCATAGAGGGAAAACGTTATCTCCAGAAGGCATTAACAGGAAAAACGAACGCTGAACCTTGATTATACACTTCTATAATTTTGTTATCTCATATTTACAAGTACGCTGTCTTCATGTCATGTATTAGCCAATCATTTTTTTGCATGTATTTTTTCAAATTTTAATTTTAGGAGCCGTTAGTATATTTTTGTTATCTCATATTTACGAGTACGCTGTCATCATATCATGTGTTAGCCAATCATGTTTTTCCATGTATTTTTCAAACTTTAATTTAAGGAGCCGTTATTATATTTTCCTTCAGTATAGCTCTGGCCCTGAGGAAGACTAATTCTATTAGTCGAAATATTGGCCACTAATAAATCTGCCCTTTGCCGTAGTGCCAGCCTTGCATTCAGTTTTGTATTTACGCATTCGTTTACCCCATTCACCTTGGGATTTGTTTTCGTTCGTCCTGAGCCTAAGAAAGCTGGGGGAGGGGGGTTCGAGGTGCCTCCCTTCGTAGCTTCAAGGCTACTATTTCTTTTTGCGTATATCTTGTAACACGGGGAATTCTTTACTGCATGATAACATGACAACTGGGCAGGAAGGAAAAGAAGCTTCCTATAAAATGATCTGGCTCATAGGCAACATCCCACATTTTCCATTACGCCAATAAGGCCTTTGGTTCACATGCGGCTTCATAGGAACAAATTTTTCTTGTGGCTAAAAAGGGTACGTCACGAATACTCCACATGTTTATTTCGTCAAATGCAGATGAAAATTAAGTGACATTTGCTCTGAAGGGTAACATTGAGTGGTAAAGTGAGGCTTCACCCACTATGCCATGCGCAACTGCCCGCTCAACACACAGGCAGCCCAATTATAGTATGTGAGACAAGGTTATTACAGATTTAGAGCTGTGGATCGTAATTCCAAATAAAATGTGTTTCTCTTTCCGTTATGGTTTCCTCATTTGTCCCGCGCACTTCAGGTGACATTTGCAGATCTCTGAGTAGAATTGTAGTGGTTTGCATAAGTCACATTAAAGAGATTCTCGCCTGACTGAGTCGCGGGAGAAAAATTGAAAATAATATAACCTGTTGTGATAACCTGGTATGTCTCACATACTACGACTGGGTTGAAATCGAAATGCATGTATGAAACTGTAAAAAGGACATCAGAAGATTAACACTTGCCTCGTCATACTTGTTCCATATCTCGTTGAACTCTTCCAGGCTGAGTTTTTTTGTCTAAAAAAAGAAAAAACGCAAAACCACATAAATCAAATACAATACTTTCAATATCGCGCAGTTGGTTTTGCTGCAGTGCTTACTACCGGTTAATTTCACCTCGCTGCACTCTTGTTGAGGGCTAAATTCGCTTTCCGCTATCTCGTTTAGCATGTCACCGCTTAGAGTAAATCCGTCGAATTTGCATGCTGTTGCATTGTGAAGCTAATTTTAAATGTTGATTTAGTTGCAATCACTTTTGGTTTGCTGTTGTGATTGAAGTTGAATATCAGTTTATTTTATGAGTTTCCTCCTTGTAAAGCTGCCCTTGTAGATAGGTTTGCCAATGCCTCCTCCATTGTTGAAGTTGGAAAAACATTAACCTGATTGTGTATCAGTTCTAATTCCTGAAAGCAGTTTGCCTCTGCGGAAACCACCAGCTGATACTTCTCTGACGTACGGTAAAAATTCCATGCAGCATAAATTTCGGCGAATCGTATTATGTAATCATCAGTTGGTAGTCACTAGTAACAGTCGTTGCGTAGCAAGGCTGAGTTCGTAGTTCTAGTTGTAATCAGAAGAACAGACCATGGTAAGGCAAGAAATTCCTTCCGGCAACCATACCTTCTGGTAATGTCTTCTAGGTCACGTCTCGCCTTTGACTCAACCGGACGAGTTACTGAATCGTACGATTAGTTTGGTGCAGGTAGCAGTTACAGACTGAGCAATAAAGATGAATCCACTGTTTTACCAACTCGGAGTTCTGCTGCCTTTACGCGGTTGCCAAGAGAGTGCTCAGCTCTTATGGTGTGATGTTTACTCGCCTGGAAGACCCACTAATTACAATTAAAGCTAATATGGACTCAACATAAAAGCAATAATGTCTTGTGCAAGATTACCTCAAATTTCTTCAGAAAGTTCTCTTCCAGAGGGAGAATTCTGTAAGAAGAATATGAGAACTGTCATCATCATCATCATCATCATCATCATCATCGTCGTCGTCGTCATCGTTAAATATTACTGAATTACTTCATGGTCTTTAGGAACATCCTCTTGGCTCAATCGGAATACGACTTCGTAAGCTAAGGGTGGGTTTATGCTCTTCAGTACCCTAACTCGTTTTCCCAGTTATTTTGGGCAATTTTACAAATTATTTTAAGGTGGCTCCCTACAATTTATTTTGCGCGCGCAGCGATGACAAAAGTTTTACTAATCTGCGCAAGCTCAAAAAAAATCGTAGGTTTTTCTTATTTTTTTTTTTTTTTTGTCTTTCATTTCGTTTTACGTAACATAAATAAACGAACCATTTTTATTTCTTGCGATTCATTCGGAATTGTTTTTAAACAGTTGGCAGACATTTTGAGTAGGGATCTTAATGCCACATTCCACATGTTCATGTTTGGGAAAAAACTGTCAGAGCGATTCAATGTAATAGTCAAAATTGATTAATCACGTGTTATGGCGAAAAAAACCGCCTGAAAGACCTCGTATTATTTTCCTCCAAAATTCAAGTGTAACCATTTTCACAAGATAGGAAAGTTTATGATTCGAGAAACAACAAATAATTAATTTGAAATATGTTGGTATCCTAGCTACCATACCTGTAAGACAATAGTATCAGATTTCTCTTTGAAAAACAATAGCGGTAAATGTGGGCGTTTTTCTTACTACTCTAGATAGCCATCTAAAGACCCACGATGTGCAGCGAAAAGAGTATAATTCGGACGGACAGTATAGAGCGTGATTGTCGAAAGTAATTTAACTTTTGCTTTGGTTTTGCATTACTACGCTCTGTGATTGGTTAACAAAACTCGCATTACTTCGTTACCAATGGGAATCCAAACCAAAACCAATCGTTTTATCGCGGCACTCGTTTTCCCGCGCTTGGCGCCAGTTACATGTATTTGCTTCGAATTCTGATTGGCTCGTTGTGTTGTTAACATGTGTTGTGATTCGCCAGAGTAATTACTTTGGTTTTGGTTTTAAGACACTAAGTTGGAAACCGCTCCAAAACAGACAACAATCTACAAAAAACAATGATCCTGAAATCGTGAACGACTAAAATATATTGCAGTGACTTACTTCGACATTTCTGACAATGACAATTTTCCATCTTTGTTTGCGTCAAATAATTCCAGCTATAAGATAAGAAAATTTAAAAAAAATAAAATTATTTTGAAAAAGAGATGGGAGGACGAGAGGCAGCTTCGCTACTGTTAATTTCATAGTGACAGCTGATCCCTGTTTTGCTCCTTAGATTATCCCCATTCGTTTTAAGTCTCCCACTTATTTGATGAGCTGACAAGAGGCGGTTTAAAAATCAACCTCGTTTCCATTGTAGGCCCTGGGAACGAGGTTGGCAGTTTGATCTAATCATTTTCGACGATAAGTTACTGATTAATCAGAAGAAACATCTTCGCAGTTATTTACGCAACTTAAGCAGTTGCGAAAAGAAAGCCTGAAAAGAATTCAAGCTTGAACAAGAGTCAAACCCATGACCTCTGCGATGCCGGTGCAGTGCTCTACCAAATGAGCTACAAGCCAACTGGGAGCTGGTCATATTGTGAGTTCGTAATATACCCGTGAAAGATGAATAATTGAATCTGAATATATCAAACACGTTTTGAATAACTGCGAGGATCTTTCTTCTATTTAATCTTTCACCCGCAGTTCAAATAATCTACTCCAATAGGATATGACACATTATCTTGTATATTTTGTCCACTTACCATAATGTTGACATAATCGTCAATTCTCTGAGGAGTCACTCTTCCCCCTTCGCGTTCAAGCAGATGGTTCAGAAATCCCTGATGATCAGAAGAAAGCATGCCTTGAATTGTACAATACTCTGTTGGGGAGGGGGAAGGGGGAGGGGAGAACAGGTATCTTGGTTGTGGAAAGATACGAAGACCTTCGGTGGGTAGGTAGGGGGGGGGGGGGGGGGGTGACAAACGCATGCCTCAGCAGTTTTAGGAAAAGAAAGGACTTTTGGGGGTTACGTTCTCTTGCGTTGTATTTTCTCTTGTCCAGTCTTAGCCTAATGACACTGTTTTAATAACAGCTTGGCTTTATTTGCACGTTCATGTCACAAATATATATACCCGCTGAATGCCTCCAATGATTCAATACGGGCTCATGTTTCAATTGGGGTACGATAATTGTATGAATAAATACGGTATTAAGATAAATAAACCAGGCGCAGTCTGTAGTTTTTGTTTTGTTGTTTTACCATTTTTCTTGGAAGAGCATTGACCGATGTATAAGGCACCTAGAGCGCTATTATTGTTTTTGTTATTTTTATTGTTATTGTTATTGTTATTATTAAACGACAAACAACACAAGAGCCGGAATTTTTACCTTCAGTTCATCTGACTCTATGTATCCCGAGCGATCCTGATCATAATGGTTCCACACCTTAGAAATGAAAGCACAGAGAAACATATGAATCACCGATGCCTAAGCCATGGACAATTATCGTAATTCACTCAAGTTTATATTCCTGGAAAGAATAAAGTGAGATTACCATGGAAAAGTTCTGTATACGTAATGTTTAATTAGTGTGGTGATTGTCTTTGGACACCTGTGCCTTTTACAGTTCATTTCTGTTCAATTGCCATTACTCTCAAATCTCTGGGCCAAGGCTTTTAACACCTCTATTTTTTGCATTAAAAGCAGAGTAAAGAAAATGATCTAAAAACAAACAAACAAATAAGCAAAAAAATAAATAAATAAATAAAAAATTAATAATAATAATAATAATAATAATAATAATAATAATAAAATAGACATAGAACCAAATACGAACATGCGTTTTCGATAGTTTGCAAACTTCATAGTTTTGTGAAATGAAAGGACGGTTTTAGCGTTTCTCAAACCTTAAAGAACTCCACGCTTGTCAGCTGCACGTGATGCTGAAACTGTACTAAGAAATTCTCCTCAGTTGGCAAGATCTTGGCCAGCTGTGGAAGATATTTATTGAGTGTCACATAAAAGAACTATGAATCCTAAATATTATATATTAATTCGAATAGCTGTCAGGGGGAGTAGTAAAATCAGATTCTCCACTGTCTAGCGACGGTGGTCAGAAAGAATGTTAATGACGATGGCGTTGATGATGATGATGATGATGATGATGATGATGATGATGATGATGATGATGATGATGATGATGATAACTCATGTTATCATGTTAAAATTGCAGTAAGCACAGAGATTGTAATTGAATTTTTATAGACATTGCAATAAGATCTCCATTTTTCAATTAATATCTAAGTTAGAAGTGTTGTATTAAAGGTATTGTATAGTAAAACTGTAAGTCAATAAGTTTTTTTTATTTTTCGATGAACATCTAAGTTAGAAGTGTTGTATTGTAGGTATTGTTGTATAGTAAAGCTGTAAGTCTATAAGTTTTCTATTAGTTATTAAGTTAGTGCGTTATATTGTAGTATTGTGGTATTGTAAGTCTGCAACTTGTTGCATTTTATGTGCTCTATGTCAATAAATTCATTCATTAAAAAAAAAACTGATGATAATTGTGGTGGTGGCAGTGGTGAAGAAGCTGGGGTAAAAAAAAAATTTTGAGGATCATGAGGGGAGAAGATCATTGCGTAAACGTAGAACCAAAAACGATTGCAGCAACATCGCATCGAATAATTCCAGTATTGCCCGGTGAACAAGTAGTGAACTTGTGTCGTGAGGCCGTGACACACGGCTCATCCGATAGGCGCGAGAAAACACACAGATTTAAATTTAAAGAATAAATACAACCGGCAGTAAATTTCGTTATTCCAAAGTGAGTTGGATATACCTCTTCCAAGTCAAGTCTACCGTCATAATCCGTGTCGTAGGTGGATAAAATTTCTTTTTTCATCTTGTCGATTTCTTGCTGATCAAGCTTTCCCTATGAGAGACAAAATTAATTAAACCAGCATTATAAAATTAATGAAGGAAGGAGATTCCAGGGTTTTGAGTTACCAGACATCTATAAATCGAAATTTCATTAGCGCGATTTATCTGGCGAAGAAAGACAACAGGGAGAAAGACTTCGCTCAATAATCTCACAAATCCAGGTTTTATTAGGTTTCTGTGTTTAGAACCCCATGCATGATTATCAGCGGGGGTTCACACTTGGTACAGCATAGCATCAAGTAGTACCAAGAGAGGATGATAGTACACCATGGGTGGCCGATAAGAACTTGAGTGGGTTTTATGAAAACGACATCAGATCACGGGGTTTTGGACCCGAGAAGGTCTAGAACGATGTGAAAGTTAGAAGAAATTAATGGGAAAGACTGAGAAAGAGAGAGAAGATGAAAAACGAATACATGACCTGATGCTTTTATTTTTGCACCGTACTCGGCTCTGAGAAGCATTGCCGACTTTCATATCTTGGGGGACTGGGTATGAGTCTGTTTTTATTATGGAATATGGGACACAACACCCACATAGCTAGAAAGAGCACACCGAACATTCAAAAACTCCAAATTTTACTATGACATTTCTTAGTGAATTTTTTAAAGTTTTTGAATGGCTGTATCTCGTTCAATATTGGCCCAAATCCCACCAAACTTGAGGATGTTGTAAAGTTCGGTGTTGTTAAGTTCAGTGTGCTTTCGGGCTATGTGGGTGTTGTGTCCCATATCCCATAATACACAGACTCATACCCAGTCCCCAACGATATGAAAGTCGGCAATGAATTGAGCGGGTTCGTTTTGAAAAATCCAAGCAGATATAGATCTTTACTTATAACAATAGTTGGAGGAAGGGCTTTGCAACGAGCTCACATTTCACATGTGCGTGGTGCGAAAAGAATTTGCTTGGAGTTTACCGATAAGCAGGTTCGTATATGGTATTATTCTCGGCTTAAGAGTGGCAATAGATCGTTTCGAATGTGCGTTGGTGTAGGATTCATGCTTTCTAATTTAATTGTAGTTACTTTAGGATTTTAGTTTTTTTTTTCTTTTTACTATGTACTGATAATTGCAAAACGCCTACTTCCGTTAGGAGTTCTTGTTATTTAAGGCTACTGTTATTAAAGATCAGTAAAATATTGCAATTTTATTCATAACTAAAGAAACTTGCACGACAAAACTTGTTAAAGTTTCATCGCGTTTTCTTACCCTGTCTATTATTATTCAAATTAATAAGGCGGTTATTTGTGGAAAACCTTAAGAGCTTTTTAGTCATTAGAAAGGGCGGCTGTTTTATCAGTAAACCTGATGACACTGGGTTTGTGTATGATGCACCTGACTGAATGACATGACTAACAAATGGTTGAATCTCTTTTTACCCTATTTATTTCCGGTACATTGTTCCCCGTGAAAGAGGAACTTAACTTTAACTGAACTTTGTTTTCGAAAGACGATGGAAGTGATGTTTGCTGTTGTGAATGTTTGCACCACGCTACCACTCCTACGGGAAACATTTGGAGTAGGCTCTTTAGTGTTCACGTCAAAATGGTTACATTTTTGTAGAAGAAGAGCGCGTATCTGTTAAATTTACGAACACATGCAGCCTGCGTATTTGCCCCACCCAACTCTTGGGGATACATAAACTTCTCACTGTTAAGGATTGAAATGTCAGTGTTTGTGGTTTCTTGTGCACGTGCGCCACGTTTGCATTTAAAATTAATATTCGTCTACGGTTATATTCTGAATGTTCAGTTATCATTGTTTGAATGGCGAACAGACCGTTAACTCCTACTAGACATCAACAGCTAGTACCAAAAACAACAACAATTTTATAATATATGCACACACTTCTACAATATCAGTTTCCCACAATTAGCGGTCAGCTTTTCGAGGTAGGTAAAGGTGACTGATAGTACGAGTACAAGTAGAAGTATATCATCTTGCAGGTAAAGCTATAGCGTTACTGAGTTGTTCAAGATTACCTCGCTGCTTTCTTTCCCAAGAGCTTGAAGAAAATCGTCTAATTCCCCAGCTTCGATGTACCCATTCCCTGAAACATTATAAACCAAAATATTTCAAACCATTTTAATTCCTCGATCTTAATACCACCACCGCAGCGCTCGCTTTAAGCGTTTAAAATATATTCCTACGTGCTAGCATTTGCCTGGCAGTGGCTATGAGAAATGTACTAGTTACTGTCCTGGTTGTTCAGATTTTTTTGTCCAGTGTGTCGAGTCCCAATGCTTTGTTGCTTTCTTGTTAGTGCAGCTACTACACATTCTGATAACAGTGGAAGGTTTTAAATTTGAACTATGTTTTCGTTTAAATAGACGACGGAAGTTAAAAGCCACTGAATTTTTTTTCAGGCTTTCTTTTCGCATAACTGCGATGATCATTCTCTCGTTCACTCAATTTTTTTTTGTTGAAAATAAGTTTTCTGTTGTGTTAACGTCATAAGGTGTCCGACCTTGTTTTAGAGTATCCCATTCTAGAAACAATCCAAGATTACTCGAGAACGTAGTCTAGAATCCGTTTCGTCCTGCGTTTTTAGTACAACCGCTGACATAACACGCTGGCGCTTTTATACGAGCATTCACTGGACTGTGCGACGATTCGTTTTCTTTATACGGCGTATTTTGGGAAAGAAAACACTTTTATTTTTTCCTAATGCACGGTGATTTTGGACAATTAGCAATTCATCAAGAATGAAAATGGTCGCAGGTTATTCTTCGACAAACAAATGAGATGTCGAGCCCTCCTGCACTTCTTAATGATCTGCTATTAGTAGAGTGAGTTTGTTGCAAGCAGGTGGTAGGTAAGGGAGAAATTATTATAATTCAATCGAGCAGAAACAAGACACGGAACTAAAGAAAGCAAGTCCGCTCGAAAAGCTGGTTAATTATCCGTGTGTTAGTTATCTTTTCTTCGTTTCATACAATCTTGAATACTTAGCTCAGGCAACGAATTATTAGTTCTTATTATATATCTTCTTTTAATTTTCGCTTGTAGAAAAAAAAAATAGCTTCCTTTGTCGCACCAGGGTACCAGAATCCCTGACAATTAACGCTTCATGACGTTTTTAATATCCTATAAAGTTTTTATTTTTCAATAAGAATTTGTACTTATTCTATGAAACAGACATTTACCGGCTAGGTAGGTCATTCATTGATTTCTCGCTCAGCTAACAGGGGTGCGTACATGACCATGAGGCGGTTGGGAGTTGCAGAATATTCTGAAAACCGTCGAATTAAATTCTTTGTTGGTTAAGCTGCGGAGAAACCGTTTATAATACGCCATAGGAAAAACAAAGAAGGATGTTTTCATTTCTGATAGCTCTCTGTCAAAAGGGTAATAAAGGAAGGCAAGGAAATCGGTATGATTGACATAAAGAAGTGATTTTACACCAAGAACAATGTTACGAAAATAATCTTTCAGAACATCTGCTCTTTACTTTTCCAGACGCAGTCGGAAAAAATCGCATTTTTAGAGGCTTTTTTTATTTTTTACCGGAAAACGATAAATAACTATAGGACATACATGTAAAATAAGCATGGCACTGAAAACGTTAGCGGATGTCTACATAGACAAGATTAATCTATATTTTATGAGTGCGTATTATACATTTAAATTCTGCTGAGTTGAAAAATTGTTTTGTTGAAAAAAGGCGTGTCGGTTTGTACTTTATGTGAGATTTTGGCTATTTTTTCGCGCTTAAAGATCAACTGAAGAAGCAATTGTTAACCTTTGTGAGATAGAAAGGACACTCAAATGAAGTCCACTGTAATTCTTAACTTTTAACCGTACGGGGAACTATTAACAGTTTTGTTCCTTAATGTCTTATTGTTTACTTGCCAGTTATTATAATTCAAAGAATATATGCGCATATATTTTTATCTCGATGAAAAAAGCTTTTTACCGGACTGGCTTAACACGACTCCGGTGATTATGAGTTAGCTTGTCAGATAAAATAACTGTTCACTTCAGGGAATCCTATATGAAGCGATATCACAATCATCCTTTCAAAATCTATTATTTATAAATTTAAGGGAGGGGTTTTCTTTACTGAAGAAACGGAGAGAAATTTGTACTTATATATTTCGACAATTTTTAAACGAGTAAGTGAGTTAATGCGTTGCCGCGACGGTCTAGGGAAAATTTTTCACTAAAATAAACAAATCTTTGTCATCTGATAGTGAATCTTCCTCCACGTCGCAAGGTTTAAAAAAATTGCTGTAAATTGGTATATTGTTTTGTATTTCACACCTCCTCGAAATTTTCCATTTCTTATGGGAAACAAAAAGCCACCGCAGATATAAAATACTCGTTTCATCACAACAACACTAAAATTCAGAGCTGCAAAATTTAAATTCAACATTAAAATATTTTGAGCAAAATTCTGGGTTCATACAGCCGGTGATAATTTCTGATATATTTGTCCGACCATCTTGTGCTTTGAAACATTTTCTGGTGATTATTTTCAACAGTAAAGGTGGAATTGGCTACAAATAAATGCTAATTATTTAAACTGAAGTCTTGAATAAAATCGAAAGAAACAGATGTTGCACATTTTCGAAACAAAATACCAAAAAATTTAAATATTGAATAATCGAGCGCTCACTACGTTTGGATATTTTTAAACTGGAACATGTTTTGTTTTACGAAAATGGCAAAGTATTTTTAAAATTTCATTCTCCATCAAAAAGCCAAATGAAGCTTTATTGTGAAAGCAAAATTATCTGCGTTCTGCTTAGACTTCAATATTATTGAGTAACAAATGTAATGAAAATGATACAAAGGTCGTATTCGCAGCCGTGTACCGTAGCTTCATAGGCGTATGTTGAACAGCAGTATTCTTTATCAGGTTGAAATTATTACAAGTGTGATTTACTTCGAAGGTTTACTGCCGGTTCGTATTTCCTCTTAGTTAGCGAAATTTTGCGAACGACACGAACAGCAAAATCATCGTTATAAAATATATCTCCACAGAGCACCTCGGTATATTACGTTCCGTGATGTTGAAATCGATTTATCATTTTTATGTTAGACGGAAAAAAATTAAGGTGAAGAAGGTTATCACCTACCATCTTTATCAAAATCGTTAAAAATCTTCAGGAAATCACTTGAAGTGATCTGAGTTTTTCCTTTGAATGAAGTTACAAAAGGCTTTGCTGCACTCTCTGACGCCATGGTTCTTGAACTCGCTGAAATGAATGGTAAACACTTCCCGTTAGTGTCTTTAAACTCCTTTGAATAAATTATGCAAGCCCAAGAGGCTTTTTATGAAGGCCCAGTAATTATATTTTATTGTTTGAGAACCCGAGCGCCCGGCAAGCTCCTAAGCCAATGTTGTTTGAATAATATTCATTCAGGATGTATTATTTCACCATTTTCCATGGTATTAATTAGCTTTATGTTGTGGATTACTTATCTACTTTAAAATTTTACATAATATTGGACAAATAAAGTCGGTAAGTCTCTCTTTAGTACGACTCGTTTGAGAAACCACACGTCGATCAATTGACAACTGAATGAGCTCTTTCGAAATTAACATATAATTTGCCTTTCCTTAAAAAATTCCTTTTTTACCTGCCGCACAATAAGAAACAATTAAAAATAACGACACAAACCTGAATAAAATACAGTTTCCTATTTTAGCAGGGAATCCTGTCTTAAATAAAAACAAAATGACCGAAACCATTCAATTATGACCCGAGGGGATGATATATATAAAATGATTTTTACATGTCAGTTCAATGCTTTTAGCATAAAATTGCGAAAAAGACGAAAATATCACAGATACGCGGTCTTCGTTCTTGTAGCTCATAAAATTTGGATTTGTACGTTTTGGAGATTTCTTAAACTTGAGTGAAGCCCCCATGATGAAGTTATTAACTACTCGTAGCGAGTAATGTTTTCTTGACAATAAAGATCTCAATACTTTTGTTGTTGCTAACTGGTTAATGGCGTTTAAAAACATATAATATTTATACTCTGCATTGCGCTAGATTGAACACCTGCCGGCTACAATGCATCACTTTTTTGTTATCATAGAACCCTGAAACTAGGAAAGTATGAATTCAAATTGAAACACAAAACATATATTAGGCCCTAGCGATGAGCTGGGATAGTAGGAAGGTAATTAGCAACGATGACGGCAACGACAGCGAAAACGTCGCTATTATATTAAAATGAATTCGCAATTTTCCAACGTCGTAGCAATTATTCTAACTCGCTTTACATAACAATGTAGGTAAAATGTCCTGGAGTTGATCTGAGTTTTTGGAGATCGCACACAAATTAAGAAAGAAAAAAAATTCGTCGTCGTGTGGTAGCGTCCTCTATAAAACGTCCCAGTAGGAAATCCTAGTCGTGCAGTGACGGCAAAGCAATGCACCAAAAAGTGTAATACACGTGCAGAGTTGTTGTTTTGGTTATTAAAGAAAATTGCTTTTTATTGACGTTCGCGTTGCTATAGCTCCCTAGTTACTATAGAACGAAAATGCATTATTCAGCCCTGACGCGACACGAACGGCCGGAGCTTAATCCAATTCTCAGATAGCATGATCTACAAAAATAAATAAATAAATAAATAAATAAATAAATAAAAAAATTGCAGAATGGGGAATATCCTTCCGTCTCTGATCGTCTCTGAAGGGTGACTAGAATTGATCCCTAAAGCCTCAACTGTAACCATGGTAACATCACCCAATCCCTGATTAACAGCAGCAACACATTCTTATGATTCCAGGCGCCGCTTTTTGAAAGTCCCGAAAGCTTGTCGGGACCGAAAACAATTTTCAATGCACCTCAACGTAGATTCAGTTCTTAATGATTTTGAAATGGTAAGTCTGAAATATTTATAATATTATGGAACACATTTGACACATTTTCAATGGCAATTACCAAAAATCGACAAAAACGGTTTGGAAAACTAATATTTATCAAAAGTGATAGATCAGGGAATTAACTCAGTCTGCAGTGCATGTTAAAGTGCCAAAGTGAACCAATGAATTTCCCACTGAACTAGCGTTAGCCCTAGTTGAAGGAAGATCGCACAAGACAAAGAAAAAATCTCCGACCACGGTGGTAATCTAGCCCTCGACCTCCATTTTTGATCGTCCGTTGCTTTACTGATTGATCTATGAGGCCATGCAGACGGGAGCAAGTCGTGGGTAATTATGGTGGTAATTGCGGCAATGTGAATGTGAAGGGTAGAAATGAATGTTGAGCTGCTAGCACTGACAGCGGACACAAATGATGGATAACAAAAAGTCAGATAAAAGTGAGAACATGAAAATCCCACTGAGCGTTTGTGTCCTCACCAGTGTTAGCGGCATAACATTCAGTTGCTCCTTTTATAATGGACCATACAGGGAGACATGTATTTTAATATTATTAATTAACACTTGTTATCAGACTTGATCAATTACGTTATTAATTCTTTCTTTGCAGGGCGTTTTCTGTGGCTGAAAAATCTTACGAAGCCAAGCTGGATTATTAGTAAGCGTGAGAATTCATCAACAAGATTCCTGAAGTCTTCACTCCAAAATATTGGTTAAGAGCCAGCACCCAACTTCTTTAAATCTCCGGGAATAAAATGATGCAGTCAACTGTTTGATATCTATTTATCACATTCTCCTCACTATGAAATAACAATGTGTGAAGACTGCTGAGGAGAATGTCTCAACTGATATCATGCCTTAGTGGGGATTACCACTGCCATGATTATTTTGGAAGTGTTTGGCCATAGCAAAAGTGAGTAAAATTCGATGGAGAGATTTTATCCACTTTGAAAATGAAACAGCTTTAGTTACTTTACGCCGCGTAAGTGGCCCGGAGAACAGTTTGTGCCTCGATCATTCGGTGACATCGTGAATTCGCGTCAAAATCTCATATTGCGTGTAGGGAGGGCCCTTTTCTAGGGCGTAATTTCCAGTTTTTCTCTATTTTATTTAACCGATGTAGGATTTAAAGTTAACCCAGGTTTAACAATAGTTTCGTGTTTCTAAATAACTATCAAATTAAAACTAAAAATAAAAGGTAAAATTATGACAATAATTTAAAACTAAATTTAAAATTAAAATTTATCCCACCTCAAGCAATCCTTCCCAGGACTAAATTCACCCGGATGATCATAGTTAATTTACCTACTTATTAAGGTTTATTATTGTGAATTCCTGTAAAATAGGGTTGTTCTGCATGCGTCTTGCATTGCTGATTTTGCCAACTTGTTGCCAACAGTTAAGCAGCAAAACCGAGACCTTGATTAGCTTGAAAACTATAGCATAAAAGTGCTCAACGATTTTCGAAGAAGTTAGACATGCAATGCGTGAAGGCGTCGATTTTTATGGTGATACTTCAAAGATTTTAGACTTTTGCTACTTAAGAGAAATTATTTACATTCTCGACTTGAACCGACTTATAAACTTTTTGAATTTTTTGATTGTAACATAGATGTATAAAATATTTAACAAGAATGATTGCAAAATAAATAAAATGTTTTTGTCCTTTGTGACTTGAGTAACAGTAGCAGTCATTTCTGGGAGCACAAGTACAGTCATAATAAAATATGCGATTCCTAATGAAATAACTTGTAGCTATTATGAGCAACAATTCCCGGAGGAACGCATTTGCCTGTGGCAATATTTTAGGCAATAACATTAGGATTCTTCTTATGCCAGTTTTGAACTTAAATAGTCCATACGCTCTTGTTTATACGCGCTTTTCGTGCTCTCTGAAATGACTAGTACTGTTACGCAAGTTACATCCGCCTCGTCTTATGTTGTCCAGTCTATTATTTAACAAGAAACTCCGATGTTTTTGTTTAAGGAGGCAGCTTTTGGTTCATTTTGGCGTGTTTCATTGATCGAGTAAAGGCTGCAACGAATTGAAATCCGCACAGAAAACGGATGCCAGTTTTTTGGTCAATATATCTTTAACGAGTGCAACATTCGAAGCTAAAGATGTTCAAGAATGCATGCTTCTTGAACAAATCGTAAAGATTGGGTGTAATGAGAAAGAGAAATGAAGGGAAGTTGAGTTTGATCTGAGCAGTCGTTCCGTTGATTCAATGATGCAGGATCGCCCATCGGTAACATCTAAGGAAAATATTTAAAATGTTGTCTTTTGTGTCCCTACATCATCTTTCTGCCATTTTCCAAACATTTTTCAGTAAGCTAATACAGCCTAATCTGTTAACTGAAAATTGAAGTTAAAGCAAGGGAACGGAATTTCATTTCCTGAATTGTTAGCTTTACGAAAAGTATTAGCTAGCTGACCTTTTTAACGACATATTTACCCGTTCGAAAATGAAGGAATTAGTCTTTTAGTGTTACGAAATTTTGAGCTGACATAATTTTTCAGAAATGTCATTTTTCAGAATTCTTTAGATTTTCTTCCCAACTAAATCCGAATTTCTAAAGCCCTCCAAACAGATAACCACCGAAATGAGCTGTTGTGTGACGGCGGACGTTTCCAGCTCCAACACAAAAATGGGGACACACCTCGTAAGAATCACCGACAATTCTAACACATTCACCAGCAAAATAGATTATGGTTCTCTGAAGACAATCTCCGGATCTATCTTAGACGAGCTATGTCACCAGGATTTCAGATTTTTTTGTTCAAAACTGCATTTACTCAAACTGAAACCAAATACGTACCCTTTCTCGCTCGCCAAATGCCCCTGGAACACGAAGAGAAACATATCAAGTGATTTCCTCAAAGGGAGGACAAACCATAATCAATTTTCATCAATTTTTACCAGATATAAGGGAAAAACATCATCTGTGGCCAAGGACACTTAAATTTTCAGCACACAGATAAGATAGCTTTTAACCAAAAAAGCATTAAAGTTTTTTAGGTTTTCGTTGGTTCTTAAGGGTGGCTTTCACTGACCCTTTATAAAATGTTTCACTTACTAGAAATAACTGAAACATACTTTCGAAAACGCCCTCGCCTGCTGTCGAGTAGGATACGTACACTTTCGATTTTGACGATCGCTAACATCCACAAATCTAGAGTTTATTTTAGAGTTCGGGTTTGTTGTATATTACAAAGAGATTCGCCTAATGAATTCCCCGGGTGAATACCTTTTACAAGACTAACGACAAAAACCTGAAACCTGTTTTCGCCGGTTATGAGCTCGTTTCACGCCCTTATTGAAATACTTTTTGTTAATTATATGAAACAACGCCGCCTTTTAGCTAATGGTTTGCGTTATACTTTGCAATTAAAATTTAAAATTAAAATTTAAAATTAAAATAATCAACAAGAGACTATGCCGATCAGTCACTCCTGATCGCTTCGAATGTTGGGAATAAATCCACATGAAGGCAAAGTCGTTCCCAGGGTCTTTCTTCAGGAGTGACCGTGGGAACGAGGTTTCAATGAAAGTGGCAGAACTGAGTGCAGTTAATGAAATCGGCCCAAAAGAAGATTTTGGCAAGGACAGGAGAGAAGAGGAAGAGGCCTGGAAAAGAATCCAGCTTTCAGTGATGTGTCTTCAAAGAGGCACTTTGTATTCAAGACTGCTTTCAGCTATGTCCGACTGTCCAGGACTAATTTGCTGCCTATATTGGAAGACAAGATGCAAATAACTACCATGAATTAATTAACGACATTAATTTACTGATCACTGTGGTTTGTTTTTTGGTTTTGAAGTCAACTCTCACACAGTAATAGATTACTACAAGTCAGTTCACCTCTGTTGACCGTGTTGGACAACTTCAAAAGTGAATAGATTATGTTTATGAAGTCCTAATATATATTTATTTATTTTGCCACACCACAAATACAATGTAAAAAAAAAAATAGATTTAACAATGGCGAGGAGATCTTAAGGAAACTATGAAGCCTATATTAATTAGGTCTCCTCAGTTATTATTTTACAAGATGAGATCAAAAAAGAAGATAAGAACACGACGACGGATACAATTACAATTTCATACAATTACAATGTCAAACGGAAGGATATATTACGAAAAGAAAAGCTACAAGAAAATGAAAACTACTAATAGTTATTATCGAAAAACGCCTTAAGTGCCTTCTTAAAGGAGATAGAGGAGGACGAGTTGACGATTTCGGTACACAAGGAGTTGTAAAATTTAGGTTCCTGGTAAAAAACGGAAACTGATTGTTTGATGTTAGTTCGACAAAGGGGCAAACGATATAAATGAGAGTTTCTTGTATGATACGAATGAATTTCTTTCTGTAAGGTGAATTTACCGTCAAATTTTAAAGGAAGGGTACGGTTTTGGTAAGAGTACATGAATAAACCTAATTGAAATAGGTGTATGTCATGAAATTTTAAAATACCAAGTTTTCTAAAGATTGGATCAGTATGTGCATAGAAATGGGTTTTAGCTATAGTTCTCACCACTCATTTCTGAAGAATTTCAAGACGAACAAGGTTAGATTTGTAAGTGGAGGCCCAAATTAAGTTGCAGTAAAAAAAGTACGGGTAGACTAGTGAAAAATATAATGTTCGTAGAGATTTTGTCGACAAGTAGAATTTGGATTATGTATCAGTGTTGACTTAAGAAATATGCAGCATTGCTGTTATTGAATAGAAAAATAATGCTAACACAGTCACGGAAATCGGCTTAAATTAATTGTTTTATTAAGCTGATGGAACCGGGGTTCAACTCTCTAGTCTCTAGTTTTTCCACAAATATTATTTCGTAGTTGGATTTTGAAAGCAGTTTATACAAAAAAAGTATTTATCAGTAAGACCAGAAAGGCAACTTATTAAGCTTTAATTTGATATATAGGTTCAGTTGCGGTCTGATGAAAACAGTTAAGATTTCAGGGCTCTTTTTGAGTGCGAGACGGGCAAAGACCTGGAATACGCTTCCTAGTCTCAGGTAAGAGCCATTACTAATCCCTCTCAATTTAAAACTGTCCGCGCCAATAGAGTAGACCTTTCTCCAAAATGGTGGCCGAAAATTCAAATACTGTATTTTCTCGATTAAACACCCCCGACGTTTATTCACAATTCGGCAGTTTTGACCCGGCGTTTTTTCGAGGCCGACGTTTAATCGGGGTGCGGCGTTTATTAATGAAATGCGATTTTCAGCCATTTTTCCAGCTAGGTTGATTTATTATTACAGATCCTTGGAAACCTAGGGGCAGTTTGGAGGGATCCTCGTGATTCAAACGACAGTGAGTACTACAACACAAGAAAGGAAGTGCGTCAATAATATAACACGAACACGGATACTTTGCTATATTTTATTTCGCTGTGTAGCAACTATCCCAGTTATGTTACGCCGGTATTTTTCCTTTGAACGTTTATTAAAATACCAAAACAGCATACCGTACTTGGTATGTCGTAACAGTGCCATTCAAGAGGTTACTATTTACTTGTAACCGGTCCTTGTGACCTCGACCCCTAATAAACGCCGGGACCCCGATCAAACGCCGGGGCCCCGATTAAACGCACCCGGCGTTTATTTAAAAATCGGCAGTTTTGACCCAGCGTTTAAACGAAGCCGGCGTTTAATCGGGGTCAGGCGTTTAATCGAGAAAATACGGTAAGTTAAAATGAAAAACGTATACCAGCACTAGAAAGAGCACTTTTACTTCTGGCCCCGAGAAATCCTGCAAAGTTGGGGCACTGTATCAGGTGTAATATCAGCTGAGAAAATGTAAGTTGAAAAGTGAAAAATTTACAGACGTTTGTATGACTGGGGGTATGACTTATACCCCCAGTCATACAAACGTCTGTAAATTTGTCAAATTTCATCTTACATTTCCTGAGCTGATATAACACCTATTATGCTGGAACTTTGCAAAGTTACTAAAGTAAAGGTGCTCTTTCCAGTGCTGCTATCATTTTTTCATTCAGTTCAATTTTTGCTCATTCAAATGTGTTGCCGCCATTTTGGAGAAGGGTCTATTCCAGGCTTGAAAACCAGACTATGGTTTCCTTTCCTATTCTAAAATGATAAATGCAATGTAGTGTGTAATGTCTATGTATACTACTGTTATAAACAGATACCCACTAGTATCAGATACTCACTAGTAAGTATTTGTTTAAATAAATAAATAAATAAATAAATAAATAAATAAATAAATAAATAAATAAATAAATAAATAAATAGATAGATAAATAAATAAATGAATAAATTTCACCGCTGGGGAAATTTATAACTGTTCGGTACAAGTGTATTATTACAATAATAATAATAATTAATATTTCTATGGCGCAAATTAACAAGTGGATATGATCAAATGCGCCTTGCAAAGTATGTAAGAAATAAAAATAATTAATTAAAAATAGTTATTTACAATTCTTACAACTCTTATCAAAAGCTATTCGTATTGTAAGCAACTTCAATAGAAATGTCTTCAATTTGGACTTAAAACGTTTAAGATTGTCCTCGTCCCTTATTGCACTCGGCAGTTAATTCCAGAGTGATGGTGCAGCAGCAGTAAAAGCCCTGTCACCGAGTGTCTTCTTCGTTTTCGTGGATGGTGGTACTAACAAAAGTTCAGAATTCGAGCGAAGACCATACGTGGAAAAATTAGTACAAAATAAAGTCAGTTTGAGGGAATGTTACCGGGTCTCGAAGTCAGCGTGAATAAGAAATAAGAATAAGAGGAACCGTGATGTGTAGTTTCCTCAAGACGCAGATGCAAATGTTCATCACTTGTTCTCCTTTTTACGCGTTTCCTTTCGAGGATTGACAAGCGGATTTAGAATCCTCCAAAACTTAACTGATTACAAGTCATTTTTTTTTTGTTTTTGCGGCTGAAAAGCTTTCAAATGTATCAAAAAAGAAAAAAATATACATGAACTGTAAGCACGTGTAAAAATGACCAAAGTAAAACTCATTAATCAGAGTCAATCAGGGTAACTAGAGTAAATGTTAACCGTAATATCTGTGTGGAAAAAATTCTGTTTCTGTAGAACGGAAGTACAGTGGAACCTCGATTTCAGACGTATATAACGAAATGAAGTACTCGGTTTTACGAACGTTATTCAGATCCTCGATATAACGGACCGATTTCCGTAATCCCTTGGCACTTCGTTAAATCGACGTTCCACTGTACCCACCCTACTGCAAATTAAGTAAATCCCTTCCTCCCCACCCTTCTAAAAAGGAAAAAAATATCAAACAAGAGGCAAGAGCGAACCTGTTTCTTAGAGCTTGGGCTACCTGTGGGATTTGCATTTGCGACACGAAAAAGAATAGGCCATTTCCGAGTTGCTGTGAACTTCTTTATGAACGCGAGGCTAAGTGCAAAGCTTTCATATGAAAATTATAAAGCAAATAATCTAAAAAAAGAGCAAGGCTGATTTCACGGTCAGGGAAAATATACTTCCCTGACCGTGAAATCAGCCTTGCTCTTTTTTTTTAGATTATCTGCTTTACAATTTTTTTGCTGATTAGATCCTTCACTACAGGATCCGGTACTTTTATTTTGTCACGGTGGTCTTTGCAAACACAGTTTATCACTGGTTTTTACTGACATGAAAATTAGTTTTGTTTGCATATGATTGCACTTAGCCTCGCTTTCATAATGAGGTTCACAGCAACTCGGAAATGGCCTATCCGAGCACCACTTGCTGCCTCATGGCACAGAAGTAACAAAAATGACGCAAACGTAAAATTTCCACCTAGTCTCCTGACAAACAGGAAAACATAGGTTTCTCTCCATTCTCCAAAAAATTTTTTTTTTCATTTTTTAACCCTAAAATGTTTTGAGTTTATTTTTTGTAGTTGGGGTTTCGTCTGTGGCATTCAAAGATTAAACAGAATTATTCAATCCCAGACAATGATTATCCACGGAGACAAAATTCAAATGAGCTTCAAATTAAAAGCCCTTCACACTTTTATGACAGTATAAAAACGAGAAATCGCAAAGAAACACATTAGCGCTAATACGAAGGAAACGACGTCATTTCAGCTCTTAAAACTTGGCACTGTTATCGCAAAATTCATCAGCGAGGACAAGCTGTATTGCTACTAAAAGGTCTTTAAGCGACTGCCACTCCAAATTGACTCATTGTTTATTCAGTTTGTACATCATGACGGAGATACTAAAACACAATTCATGTACAAAGCCTTTTGTTACCGAAGAGCAATATAATTGATTTGTTAGAACTTTTTTACATACAAAATGCCCGATACATTTATATAGCCATTTTAAACATTACTAGTACGTATTGTATATTTGTATTATTTATTAGCAACTTGTGCTATTCAAACAGTATTTATTTGTTTCTACGTTTCCGGTTTCTGTCTAATCAGCTAGCCAAACAGTAGCTTCTGCCTGCCCGCTTGATGATACAAAGAAAAATATATTCCTTTGTACTTTCATAGCAAAAGAACTATTGTAAGCCGTTGTAAGCTTTATTATGTCTGGGGCAGTCGACAAATGGTGAACTGAAGACGAATTTCGAAGCAAGCGTGACCGAGTAGATAGCGTTACGAAACAAAATCATATGAAATTCGAAAGCGGGCACAGTTTGTTTGATCCAATGACATCAACCGAAGTTTTCCGTTTCGTACCTCGATGAATCATGATTTCTAGGCTACAAATTCTTCAAAACTGTGAGACATGAAGACTGGAAGACTACAATTTTGGATTTTGCTGTATTATATTCTGAACGGTTTTGTTCAGATTTTCAATGTACGTTATCATGGGATCTTAACCGTAGAAGCAAATGAGGCCGGGGTGAAAGGAAGCAAGTCGTCCGATTTCTCAAGATCGGACGACTCTGATGCCCAGAGACAGCGTCTAATGGCAGCGCTACAAACGGTTCAAAGACAAATGTCCAACAACTCGAAGTGTTCGCCTAATAAATCAGTCATCCTTGATATCGCTTTTCAACACGCTCGATGGAAGAGCGAAGCACTCCTGGCGGTCAAGGTCGCAAATCTCTTGACTTCATTATCGCGAGTTAAATCTTCGGAGGGCTTCTCCATGGCGGAAAATGACACTTTTCTTTACAACCTAGTTCGATCGAACGTTTTATTTTCGCCGTCCGTGTTCGGCTCCGTGGTTTGTTTTGAGAAAAACCAGTACAGGAGCTACGAGCGGTTCTGTCCGTACGCGTTTAGGGACAAGGCTTTCAGTGGATTTGTACATGTTAAAGACATTTCTGTTGGTCATGATTATTTAACAAGCCCAGAAACTATTTGGTGGAGGGAGCCCCGCGAACTTAATTCAAATCGATCCGTGGCGAAACTCAGCACAGATATATACACTGTTCGTCTTAATCAATCCACGGCAGATTCCCTTCGTAATGTCTCGCTTCCTGTTGTGGAGTACAAGGATGGCTTCTGGACACGTCCGTATTTCGATTGCTTTGGCGGTGAGATCTGGATGATCACGTTTTTGGCGCCGTTTTTCAACGATTCGAACCAATTTCTGTGAGTATTCTTGTCATTTCGAATATATTTATGTTTATTTGTCAGTTCTGCTAGTCTGTAGAAAAAATTAATGACAACTCAATTCAGTGCTGAAGACCAGTCCATTCACATTCGCTTTTTTATGTACGGGTCAAAGCGTGTGTTAATGTTAAATTAAGCGCAGTAATATATACAGTCCATTTCCATCATTCAATATTCATTGACCTCTTGTTTTAGGGCTGTGAATATTTAAAAAGGACACTTAAATCCTTGCAACTGAGGAAATAATTGAAGCTTCTGCATTTACTGACAAGGTATACAAGGGCCGCGCGAGCTATTGTGTTTTTATTTACAGATAAAAATGCCGATTTTAATATCCGTTGTTGGTAATGTGATGTTGGCATCCCCGCTGATAATATAATTGTCCGTTACATGTTGAGACTCATTGAGGATTTGTTAAACAGCAAAACATTTCTGATTTTATGCATGCAAATATAGAATGAAAATCAAACCAGTTGAAAACCGAAAGAAATTTAGTCTGCGATTTGAACACTATTTCAAACAAATCCGGTTTAATGGGCTTAATATGACGGGGAAAATCGCGTATTATCAGCAGTCTTTCTGGTTTATTTTGTTTATGTTCATGATTGACCCTTGGATATAATGATTTATTGCTGGCTTCATGGGGCACTCGTGTGACACGGCGAAATCCAAGCATTGTAAGTCTTAATTGTAGGGTTATAAAAACCATTTTCACTGAGTGTTATGAACTAGAAAATGTCACAGATGAAACGAGACAGCAAGGGTAATTGTCATGCTGCGTTCGGTTGTGCTTTTAAATCCGTGCAGAATAAAATTAGGGCCGGACTTTAATTTGTTTTTGTCCTGGTTTAAAATACTGAAATCCCATTCTATATTTACATTGCAAGAGCAAAATAATTTTTTTTTGACAAACGTATAACAAGTAGATTATCCGAGTTCTGTTTTCCGTTGAGCGTACGTGTTTGTAAACTTCCCACGGTCAGGTAATAATCCCTTCCCATCCCCCCTCATTGCCAGTAGCATGGGTTCGTATATGGTTCGAAACCATGCAAGTACAGATGTTTCACTGTGTTTGAAACTATATTTATTTTGCGCTTCAGTACAGTAACATTTGCATTTTTAATCTCCATTTAATGGAGTTCCCTGATTTTATTTTGTTGAAATATGAGTTTATGAACACTATGGTGTCCTTATAAAATCCATAAACATACTGTTTTAAAAAGCAGTTGTTGTTGTTTTGGCTTCAGAAAATTCTCGTTCTTTTACTGCTTTTGGAAAAGCCATTAAGGAGAAAGAGATATTGCCGAATGAAATCGAATCGGATTAAAGTGGGAAGTATCACGCGAATTTGATGTGATTTCAAAACCCAAAAATGTTTGTATGGCAATAGAAACAAAAAAGAATTGTCTAGTTTTGTTATGACTCCACTGCAATAAAATTGTCGATTAATGCCTCTGTCTAGAGACAGTTTAGGTCGGAATGGATTGAATTTTGAAAAATGTTAGGCTAACGTTTTTCAGGTTCTAGCATTTTTGTTTCCAAAATGAGCTAGAACAGATCACGAGTTGCTCCTTTCACGAACTGAGTTGATTTCTTTCATCTCCTTCTTCTATAGAATCATTTTGTAGCTAAGTGAAGGTCTTATTTCACTATTTTTAGCAAAAGAGGTAAAAAAATAACGAATGCGGGTGATACTTCCCCTTTAAGTATCATAGGGTGTACTTCGCTGATTCACGTAAAGTCACGTACAATATTTACTGAAACCCAGCTAGTCTGCAGAAGGCAAGAACTCGACGAGATTTCGCGCGCGTAGAGGTGTTTCTGAAAGAATTAAAAAGAGGTTTTTTCTGAAATTCGCGCTTGCCCTTGCCATGAAGAAGCGCCTTGGGCGTTTTTTTATATTTACAACAATGAACCGAAAATTTGTTACCTGTGATAGTAGAAGGGGGGGGGGGGGGGGGAAATTCAACGATTTTTTTTTGTTTACCTCATGTAGAATTTCCAGGGGTACCCAACAGTTCGTTTCCGCCGGTGGATATCTGTTCGGAAGGCCTTAATCGCTTCAGAAATTTCAATTTAGTTTTAAAGAAAATCCCAAGCTTTCTTCGGCAAAATTGTGGTAACAGGTTTTATGGGCTCTTTGAAATGCAATTGGAGGAAACCGAATTTAGCTTGTGCAACATTAGTAACTTTCAAAGGAATACGGGTGGATAACAGTTTAACAAAAGGCTGCGCTCGTATCTAATTGAACAATAGCAGGTAGTAGTCAAGGTTATTGAACTGGAAACTCCAATGATTGTTGGCTTTTACAATACATTTATCTGCGATGCCAGGGATGCAAATAAACTTCTTTCTTAATCCTAATTTCTTCCTTCACAAAATAACAGCTCAATTTCCCAGCATTGGAAAACAAATTCATTTCGTTTTCGAAGATTCGAAGGGGCAAATATCTCGATAAAAATGCGAAGTAAGGTCAGGTAGTATTTTCGGTAAGCCGACAACAGCTGTTAAATTCAGGAAATAAGACTGATTCCGTTTACTAAAACTTCCTGCCACTTAAATTTTCAGTTAAACCATCAAAACATGTCACACATTGTACCAGCATACGCAAATATACCTTTAAAAGGCCCCCCAAAAGACCTGGGAACACAGGACATCACAGTTTGAGGCTGCCCCTGAATTTGTAACTTCTTCAATGGTTTAGGGGTTGGTGTTTGCTGTTATTTTGACACCAACTAGGGTTTTGAGGGACGAGGCTTATCGAAGCCGGAAAACTACAGTTGTCGTAAATATAATGGACATTCAGTATCCATGCAAATATTTACACCATGACATTACATCCGTAAGAAAGTCGAAGATTGTCCAAGAATTTCCCAGTAATTGTCTACGCCAACTGAGCAAAGAATAAATGAATTATATATCTATAAATATTATCGACTACTAGAAAGTGAAGTGAAATTTTCAGTAGTTTCCAACGAATGAAGCGCAAACTTGGGTGAGCTGTAGAAGATAACAAAAGGAAGTTTTTTTAAATATACGTTAAAAAAAAAGTCAAGGAAATGTTTGGTGGTTCGGCTTTTGGCGAAAATGTTTGCTGATCGATGTATATTGTAGCGGATCGTCGAATTGACCTACCGTGTTTATTTACATGTACTCAAAAACGCGCCACTCCCAGTTGAGTACCGCCTTGGAATATAAAGCGCTGCTCGCAATTGAGCAAAAATATAACTTATGAGTCACGCGCTCGAAGAGGTGTCGCTTACTTGAACATTACGAAAGTAGGAATGTAAAATCAAATCACCTGCAAATGAGAAAGTGATGTTGATTGACTTTCACCTGAGTTATACTTGTTGCTAAAGTCGTTTTAAGACAATATCGGTTTTTTTTTTACCTAACAACTTTCTTTCAATCGAGTGTACACTCGATTGAAAGAACGTTGTCCTTTGCAACTGTGAATCGTAAACGATGTGACCTGGTGGATCATGGAATGATGGGGCAATTTTATTAGCATGCATATATCTCGTGTTTTGATCTCTTTGTCCTCAATATCATATGCGAATTTCAAGCTCTAAAAACCGCACTTAATCAAGAGAGATTTGCTAAAGGCACGTACTTTTCTTTTCTAACAACGTGAATGTGATTAAGCTCATGGGTCAAACGCTTCCTAGAAAGCTGTTGGGATTTATCACTCATGGTTTTTTTTCAAGAACGCCCAATTTTTAGGCCGAGGCTGAACGTTCTTCTTCTTCTTCTTCTTCTTCTTTTTTTTACCATTTGAGCCGGAAAAAGTTCTTAAGATGTTCTTAAGTTATACCTGTTATAGTATTTCGATAAATCTATGTGGATGTGACCAAGACACCAATCAAAGAACAATAATATGTGCCGTAATATGGTGTCAAGTTGCTTGTGACACACTCTGTTGCGCAGCTTACATGTACTCTAGTGCTGGGTACAAGGTGTCGCGAAATTTGGTCAAAATAACAATGTTGCGGTTAAGTGACTCTCAGCCTGGGTAATGTTCTTAGTATGCTCTTAAATTTTAGTTGATATCAGCCTCAACTTGTTCTATAAAAAAGGTTCTTCGATATTTACTTGCCAACGTTTTTTCAATCGAGTGTATAGAGCGTTTTCATTCACGCGACTTCTGGGACACCAACATGGCCGCCGTGACGTCCTGTGAAAACACTCTACAAA
>NW_028145741.1:32500-35000 GCF_977016875.1 Pavona decussata
GGCATCGAAAAAGAAATGGCCTTTCGTGTGAATCGCTTTCTTGGAGCGGAAACTTTTCTCAGTTTCTTGTCTTGTAACATCTGATATACTTTGACATCAAACTATGTTCTCTCCTGTTTTTGTTTCAGAGTATCTGCCTCTTTCCGTGTTCGCTCTCCAATGCGAGTGGAGGTAACAGAAGGCATGATGGCTGGCCGGTTGGTTATCCTGTGCACTTGTCTTGTCGTGTATCTCCTTGTCTGGACTATGCTGACGCCGCCACAAGTAACTGACATCAGAAGTGATCTGTATTTTAAACAGTGCTCCATAGGCGATATGATTTACGTCAATTTGTGTGGTAAGTTGGAGGGACGGGGAGACTAGAGTCGGATAGACGAACAGATGGACGGGTAGACAGACAGATACATAATTATTCGGTCAAACAGACAGACAGCCATACGGTTAAACAGGCACACCCCCCCCCCCTCCCTCAAAGAACATGTTCAGTTGAAATTGGTTTAACAGTAAAAGAATAATAATGAAAAACGTATGGTAACTGGTGGAAATCAGTTGTTTTAGCGTAGTCACTGAAAGACGCAGATGAATATTGGCGAAATCCCAGTAAGAGTCCGCAGGTACTGCATGTTGGATGCGCTACGCTGATTTTTTTTTTTAACTTTTCCCGATCGCCAGCGAAAATCACAAGCGATTTTCGCCACCGATTGAAGGGGACACACCTAGCGATTTTTTTTTTCGCCGATCGCGACGATGTGGCACTTCAACATTGTTCATGTGATAAAATCGCCCAACCTGATTGATTGACTTTACTGGCAATTCGCAGCGACGAGTGTAGAAAATCGCGGGAACGGGCACACTTGGCGAATTTAATCGCCGATATCTGACATGTCAGATATCGGCTATTTTATACGCCGATCGTGGCGATCGGCGAAAATCGCAATCGCTGCACCGGGCACAACTGGAGAATTTCGCCGATCGCGGCGATCGGCGTATAAAACCGCTAGGTGTGTCGCCGGCTTAACGGTTGGAACGAATTCATTAATTCTTCACCAAGACAAGTACAGGTTAAGAATCCAACAAACTGCGACAGAAAGTGTGGAAATTTAAGCTCAAATTTGATGTTTTCACCTGTTTTGGCGTACACGATGTCCCCGGATTATGGATAATTTTGTATTGTTTTATTTTTTTTCTCAGTTAACTTCATTCTCTTGGCGGGAGCCTTGTTTTTGTGCGTCCGTGTTCGCAATGCACCGTCGGCATACAACGAAACACGATATACCACTTGGGCAGTATATAATGCCATGTTTATCACATGTTTTGTCGCTGTGTTAAGGTAGTGACTTTATGTCAATATCTCTATCATTTTATTTAATATCATGTAATTTGAAAAATTCTTACTCATGAACGTTTTTAAGATACCCGGTTTTGGTGGTAAATGTTGCGTTGTACACTTGTTTTCAGAAAGGGCTTTAAGCTTTAGGTTTGAATTGAAGGATTTCACATTTGTCTGTTTTTTTTAGGGGAAGGGGTGGGGGAACAACAGTCTACAATCGGGCTATGTCGTACGTTTGACCGTTGTTCGTCAATCTACATCACGTGTGACCAGTATTTAAAATTTGAACGGAGTTTTGAAATTTACATGTCAGTTTTGAACATCGCCATCGGTGTTTCATAGTTCCCGTAGAAAATTCCCCAGTTTGTTGACGGTATAAGGCTATGAATTTTTCTTTACATTACAGCATTATTTTTTTCAAAAATAACAATTGTTTCCCATTCGCAAGTATTTTGAATTATTTTTCAGTTAATGCGTCTTTTCGGAAAGATTTCCACAGAAACCTTCAAGATTCCTTTCAAATGCCGGACATTATATTACAAAGAGGAATTCGAATGTTCATGGTCATGCGCGACGTAGACTGACTGTGATTGGTCTAACGACATAGTCCATTTGATTAATTAGAGACTAGACAGCGATAAAACGCCTGTAAAGTTTGCAAAAATACCTCGGAAAACTAAGTATTAGGCCATTACTTTTCCTCGAATTCCCAACTTTGGTTTAAAGTGGAGAAGTCCACATTTCTATGTATTATGCTAACACGTTCATGCTTTGCAAACGTTTGAGCGCTGTGAAGCTGAAGGCAGGCTCTTTTCGTACTCACTTTATATTTTCAGATAGTGAGGAATCACTCCTTCGCAAGGGATTTTGTGATGCGCTAAAAGATTTTTTGCGGAAGGGATTTAATAACTATATTAAGGAAAAGTAAAAACTGCTCTTCGGTCGTTAGGTCGTGAGGTAGATTTGTTCGTAGCACGGCAGTTCTTTTCAATAGGCCATTTCCGAGTTGCTGTGAACCTCATTATGAAAGCGAGGCTAAGTGCAAATCTTTTCGTATAAAAATTAGTTTTGTTTGCATATGGATGAAAACTAATTTTCATAATAAACTTTGTACTTAGCCTCGTTTTCATAATGAGGTTCAAAGCAATTGGGAAATGGTCTATTAACCAT
>NW_028145741.1:40000-191915 GCF_977016875.1 Pavona decussata
GCATAATCGGAAAAAAGAAAATCCGAGTTCTTCCCAACTGGAGTCGAGTCGAACCTATGACCTTCCGATCCGATTACTAACACGGATGCTCTACCTCCGAGCCCCAGAAGACTCGTGGGCTATTGAACTAACAAAACATCCTGCCTAATGATAGGATTTTCAGCCTCCACCCCTCCTCCCTTGCCTTTTTGGGGAACAAGACAGTAGTCCCACTCTGCCATAGCTTTCGCGTTTTCCAGATTGCAACTCAGACCTCGTACAGAATTCACCCTTTTTATTCCGCTAATAACTTTTACAATAACTGAATAGACTTTGCCTCTTACGATCCTTGAATAAACTAATCTGATTCGCTAAACCTAAAACGGTATTTCCAAGCGGAGGACTGAGGAAATTACAGTCTTACACAATCACACCATAGTTAATAGAGGGACTGGTTATGAAACTTTGCCATGAAAACAATGGTGCTGCAATTTATGTTGGAAGGTAATCTCGTACCCAGATCTCAGTCGGTTCGGGGCTGTCGAAATGTGACCGTGGGAGATCTGGGTACGAGATTAGTTGGAAGGGCCATGACAGTGCACAATCCTTTGTTTGAATGTTCACACTCAGTTGAATATCTTAACACGAACGTCTCTATTGGTCAGTTGCTCCAACACATTTCAAAATCTGTTCTCGTCTGTGCACTGTCAAGGCCAAAAATGATTCTGAACAAAAACATATAACAAAGAAATTTGTCAGGCTTCATAACCACTGCCTTTTATTAAATATGATCACACGAGACATTACATTATCTTGTCCTAAGATCACAAAAAATGAACGAAAAAAAAAAAAATGATCACACGAGACATCACGTGATCTTGTCCAAAGTTCACAAAAAATGAACGTCTTTGAAGTTTGATAGTTCGTGTCAAAATACTGTACTATTTATCCAGTTTTTCCGACGCCTAATGGTACAGATTAAACTTTTGAGCTTAAACGTGTGTTTTTGTATTGTAATAACAGCAATTTCTGCCGTAATTAACTTGGTAGAAGGAAATTATTTTGGCAATAGATAAGGAAGGCAAATTCTATGGTGCCTTTAAAGTGAGTGATTTCAGAGAAAAAAAAATCCTCTTTACAATAGAGTACTTAAGATATCAGCCGCCGGTGAGCAGCAATTAAGCAAGGGACTGTAATTAACCTGTATGTTGAGGCTAAAGTTAATCACTGAAAAATAATTTCGGAGACAAAAATCTTTTTTATAATAGAGTACTTATAATCATTCATCAGGTGTATGAGTAAAAATTATGACAAGGGACTGTAATTGACCTGTATGTTGAGACCATAAAAGTTAATCATTGCGAGATAATGCATATGTATTCATGCATATTTACAAAGAACAAATGAGTGAACTTGTTGTCAAAGGTTGTCAAAGGTTATTTCACTTGCCACGGGCGGGCACAGGAGTAAACATTCGTTCTCGAAAAAAAATCATTCAACATACGATTTTTTACACTCTCAGTCAGGAAAACCGCCCTTCATTTAGAAGATGAGATCACTAAGAATATTATTAGTTGTGTTTGCAATAGCAGTATCACACGACATTCTTAGTCGTAAGGCACTAGGTGTTATGAGCAACAGTATATACAAAGAGACGACCATGGCAGATGAAGATACAGTGAGTCGGGTAGAAGAAGTTAAAGGGGCTCTCCGTCGAGTGGCAGATGTAGAGCGGCAGCTTCAAGAAAACAAAGGCTGCGACAAGGTTGATCTGCTGAATATCTCATTTGATGAACGCCGTTGGAAAAAAGAAGCGCTTTTGACTGTGCAAGTCGCTAACTTGATGACATCTTTGTGGCGTGCTCCCGGAGAAAACGGTTTTCCTGTTGCCGCGAATGACGCATTGTTATACCATTTTGTACGTTCCATCGTTCTGTTTTCGCCTCCCGTTTTCGGGTCAGTAATTTGCTTTGACAATAATTTGTATAAGAACTACACGCGGTTTTGCCCGTACGCTTTCCGGGACTCCACACTGAATGGGAGTGTTCATGTGTTTGACATAGCGAATGGAGATTATGATTACACGACTGACAGCAATGCGATTTGGTGGCATAAACCTAAAAAGAAGGCTCTTAGCTTCAAACCCGCCAAATCTGCGGGTTATTACGAAGAGCGATTCAATGCAACCGTGAAAAAAGCGATTAAGAAGCAGGTCGTCCCGCATGTTACGTTTGAGAATGGCACCTGGACTCGTCCTTATTTCGATTGCTTTGGTGGCAAAGTTTGGATGGTAACCTACCTTGCCCCATTCTACAATGAAACGGACGACTTTCTGTAAGTAGCTTATTCATTTCTAAAATTTATGCAGTTCGTGAATTTAAAGGTTGATACGAGTGCATAACGGCAATCACAAAAACATTGAAAAAAATCCAGTGAATTTATATTTAGTTCGTGGCATGTGCATAAAGCAAAGCCACTGCAAGCTTGGGTTTTTTAACGGACAAGGCAAGGCCTTAAGCGAAAACACAAACACAGAAAATAAAAAATAGTAAACAATTAAACTGGCAGTTAATTTAGCACTACATGAGATCGAGAGAAAAGGAAAAATATTTAAATATTTATGTTTTCGCCGGCTTTCAATAAGCCCGTTGCATTGAAAGAGAGTAATAACAGGAACCTTTTATTTCTTGCTCAAACTGAGGTACTGTAAACTGCGAACAATCGGGGGTTCTCAGCTATGTGCATTGTTTTTCGTATCTGTAATTAGTTTTTTCTGTTTTTAATAAGTACAGTGCATCGCTGATGCACGGCGAGGATCAATGTTTTACTTTCTCAACCAATGCATATGTTTCAAATCATCAGCGTGCAATTCCAACTGTTGTCATTAATTAAACGGGTGCCTCCGTTATATTTCTTCTCACTAGTAAGTATTTTGCGTATTATACGTATCCTATTACTTAAAGTGAGCGGGGCTGTTCGAAATTGATACTGTAATGAGTGTAGCCTGTCGGTGTTCATACAGACCTCTCCAATCTCCTTTGCTAGTGATCTAAAGGAAATAAGACAGACGCATGCACACAGTATTGATAACTCCTGCTAAAACTGCAACTCCTTTAACTTAAGGTGAAAAATTTGCATACAAATATTTCTCTCTGTTAAAATTATATTTTATTACAAGCGCGCAGGTAAATAATACGATCAAATAACGTGCGAAAAAAAGACTGTTATGCGCGCTTGAGCACACTTTGATCCGTTTTTTGCTTTTTCTTCGCACTCGTAGATTAAGATACCAAAAAAAAAATTGTGGTGTTTAATTTGCAAACACGAAGTTAGTATCACATGCTCACCTGCCTCTACTTGTTCAATCATATTAGTTCTGTACACTTTTTATTTTCCGGCCACCCGTTATTATGGTAATTCTCCTATTATCGAAGACCGAAATAAATGTTCTTTATAACAGCAAAAAGCTTTGTAGATATTTATAATTAATGTTTCAACTTTACATGTATAGCACGTTCATCGAGTCGAGGGGCTCTAATCAGGGGTTAAAAGTGCTTCTAAAACGAGAAAAATCGAAACTAAAAAAAAAAAAATAAATAAAATCTTGTTTGGCGTGTGCAAGCCCAGGTGGTTTTGCTTTCCGAACCACTCTAATTTCAATTATTTCTCATGTCATTTCCAATGTCCGGTTTCCTTCCTTACCTTTGACAGTCAATATTGAAATATTGTAATGAATTGTTTCAGTATTGTAAATATAAGGACATGTAAGAAGTAGTTTACCTTACACGGTTAGTGTGTTTGTCAGTGAAAGGTGTTTATAAACTGTCTTTATGGACACAGGGATTATGGATGATGCTGTAAGTATTACTTTCTTGAAGCCCGGTAATTACAACTTCATGTTAATTGGTACACTTACTTACCAAATAAAAAGATGATACTGAAGAAACCGATAAATTTAATACGATAGCTAAACTGGGGATTGCATGTCATGTATGGTTACATATGCCAATAAACGTGAAGTCATTGAAGAACGAACTCAAGCAGTTTGTTCATGTTATGTAAACAGAATGTCGCAAATCAAATACTCGCGTGAACGGGGCTATTGTACGACGCCAAAAACGACAACAACAACAACAACAAAAGAAGAACAAAGACTCAAAGCGGCAAATCAGCTTTAAATGCATGCATGATCTCGTCTGAAAAAATACCTTTTGATTTACAAGATGCGATACCTACTTCCCTTGCCACTCACTTTCCTTAATAGCCAGTTTAATAAAACTCTGATCTTACACTTGTAGCTAACAAACTGTGTCGTTGTAATTACACACGAATGCATAAAATAACCTCAACTAAAATTTCTAGAAGTCTTAAATGAGGATAATTGAACTCGTTGCTGAACTCGTTACTGTGTTCTTTCTAGTGTTCAAACGTAAAAGCAATTGCTCAGTTTGTAAATTATAGGTGTAAAAGCTTTATTGAACTGTGCCCTGCTCGCCTGCCTTCCTACCTACCTGCCCATCCTAGCTACCTACCTGCACGACCTACTTACCTACCCTACCTACCATACCCTACCTACCTGTCTACCTACCTATTTACCTACTTACATACCAACCTATCTACCATCTACCTGTACCTACCTACCTCCTTACCAACTTACCTACGTGACTATACCTATAACAGTTAAAAGGTCGTTGATCATTCTCTTGCAGTGGTGTCGTCAGTATTGATGTAGTCCTCAGTGATATTGACATCAATCAGTGTGATGACCAAAAATCCTCCGACTCTGGTCACGGAGAAAATTTGTTTGAATTCATGGGAACACACTTGTGCAAGCCATCCACAAAGGTAATGATTATAATTCGCTTAAATAAAGGAAAGGTTCTACATAATGTTTAGTGAGGCGTTTCACCGCCCTTCTATCGTGAAGCTCCGTGTATATATAATGTGTTTTTTTCCCTCATGTAATCCTAACGCTCGGTTCAGGCGACATATCGCATAATTTTCTTTAAATAAGTTAATGATCATGAGATGACCGACTCCTCATTCCATGATCAAGATTTTTTTCTTGTTTTCTTTGGAACAGTGTGAGCCAATCCCTAACCAAGGTTTTAAAAGAGGCAGCTATGTTTGCAAATGTAGACGTGGCTTCTTCTTCCCAGACATTCACGCTTCTCAAAAAGCCTTCAATGGGTCGACCATCGAGCGAGAATACGATCGGATGCTCCGAGGAGAGCCGAACGTACACGAAGATGGCTTCGAGTGCCGTCGGTGTCGCGAAGGATGCAAAGAGTGCGTGGATGACAGTCCTTGTATTTACAGTTTAAAGATCGTGATTCGACTGACTTTGTGTGCTGTAAATGGGTTTGCTATGGTTGTGACGATTATTTTTGCTGTATACGTGGCACTGCAGTGGAATAACAAGGTATGGGATAAATAACTAATAGAAAAAAATATAAGGGACTGGCGTGTTTATATCAACATCATCATCATCATCATCAGCGTCGCCGTGGTCGTAGCTATCGTCATCGTCGTCACTATCACAATCACCATGATCATGATCATGATCATCATCATCATGAGGGTAATCTTTAATGAGGAATACAAACGTCACAAAAGTGGTTTACAAAAGGGTCCTCTAGAAAATTACTAAGTACAAATAAAAACCTAATCATAGAATCATCAAATCATCTAATCATCATCATCATCATCATCATCATCATCATCACATCATCATAATCATTTTCGTCTTTATCTTCATTCACCACATTCACCATCACCATTATCTTGATCATTATCTTCAGTTTTCTTGTTATCGGCAGAATCAGTGAATGCCAATCAATTAGAATCGGATAGTGAGTTTGCATATATCGTCCAATGTAAACACAAGAATGAGTTCCTTGGGAGAAATTAATATTGCTGTAACGAAAGGAATAGGCGAGATCTTTACAAACACTTTTGAGCAAGCCTCACAGTATGTGTTACTGTTGTGTATCGAAGATAATCTCTGAGGACGCTAATCAATGTAATGTCAGCTTTTTCTCATTTGCGTTGTTGCCGTGTTAAATTCCAGCTCTGAATTAATAAACAAGCTTCAGCTTTGAGTCTCAGCTGAACACGCCATGAATTTACTCACCGTGCTTCCGGCTCATTTCCTGGTCACTTTGTGCATGACTAACATAATTGTAACTTTATACTGTAAGACCTGTAACCTTTCCTATAATTTGTTAGACTTCACCGAAGTTGTCAAAGATTGGCGTGGAGAAACAGAGCAATTTTTTCGCAAGACTTGTCACTAAAACTAGATTTACTTCATAATCATTTTACATGGCTCCAAATGAGTTGAATTATTTTCAGCAGGAGAAATACTTCTAAATAAAGCTCGACAAAATTTATTAAGAGAAATTCTCTGGCGTGATAAATATAACTAACATATCGCATTTTGCTTTCCGTTTGCAGATTTTTAAAGCCTCTAGTCCCCGCTTCATGGAAATAATTTTATTGGGTGCAATGTTGATGTACTCAACGGTAAGCAGAACTACAGTCAGACACTTTTTATTTGCTCTTTATTATTTCTCAGTTCCATTGCAATTTTTCAGACTGGTACAATTATATTTATACATCCTTTACCTCATTTATTTCAGCTTATAATTTCATACTTCCAACCTACCAATGTCAGCTGCATAGTCAAACGATGGCTCCACCATATTGGATTTGCTCTGGTTTACGGACCCTTGGCTCTCAAAACGTGGAGGTAATGATCCAAGATACTTTTGTCGGTCAGGAAAAACGCAAGATTTTATGATCATAACAAGAGACTTGCTTGTTGTCTCGTTGTTCCCTTTTCTTCTCTTTCTTCAACTAGAATGAACAGGTAGAATACCTTAGATCGAGCAAGCGGTGAAAACGCGAGGTGCAAGAAGTGTCGCTACGTGCAGCCGGAGAGCACGAAGACAATTTTTCTTCTACATCCCACTTAACAGTTAATTTGAATAATTTATACATTTCCGTTCTTGCTTTAAGATCCAAATAAATAACAGTTTGCGATTTAGGCTTTGCCGTATTAGAAAACTGGTGGCTTTCTTTCCCATAGGAATCTTGGGAAAAATTTAGGATTCTAAACCTTGTTAAGAAATGCAAAATTCCAGTCCGGTTAAGAAGCCGAGATATCTTCTTATTTCTGTCACGAGAGGATCAAGGGGTTCATCTTGTCTTGTTTCTGTTTTATCCCCCCCTCCCCCCAGAAAAGGAAGGAAACAAAAGGAGCAAAAGAAAACAAAAACCAAAGACTGAAATGTTATGTTTTTTCATGTGAAATCCACAGAGTGGCGATAATTTTCCGCGTACGTTCAGCTCGCAAGCTCGCACTGTCTGATAGGGTATTGTTAAGGCACTTGGGCCTACTGGTATTGTTGTACTGCAGTTATCTGACCTCCTGGACAATACTGCATCCTCCAAATGTTGAAACAGTAAGGACAGCTGATGACCTCAAATATGAACGATGTGTTGAGAACTGGTTTGATCTTACCATCATATTCGGTAAGAAGATTCAACTGTGTTTTCAGTTTGAAAGTACAGTTTTCAGAAAACATAACATTAAAAACTACGTTATGTGTTAACCCTTCTTAGAGTTTGCTTTTTCGATCGGTCTTCGAGGCTATTTAACTATGAACAAGAACTCGAGGTATGACAATGAAAATTAGAGAGTATAAGTGTTGTACACCCATCCGTCCTTTACGGTCAGCAACATGAGTTGACGTCGCATGACGTGGAAATTACGTAATAAGTGCCACACTTAGGCCATCTTGTACCAAAAACGTGAAAAAATATATCGCACTCAAAAGACATTCAAATCCTAGCAGTATGTTGGATGTTTGTCACATGAACCTAGTTTAATGGCCTTAGTTCCCACGAGCCTCCTGTAGCTCAGTGGTAGAGCATCCGAACTAGTAATCGGAAGGTCTTAGGTTCGACTTCTGTTGGGAGAACTCGACTCGGATTTTGTTTTTCTTAGTATGCCTGTATCGCTGACTGTAAAAATACATCTATCTCTTATTCACCAGGCACCAGTTGTTCAAAGGCCGGATAACGTTATCCTGTGGATAAGTCACTATCCGACAGTTTCAATCTGGGAAAAGATTTCAGTATTTCCTCTTGTACAAGCGAATATGCACACCCTACCCACAGTTAAGTTTGGGAGTGTACGAACTGAAAATCTTGGACAACGTTGAACATGAAGTATATTTTAGACCCTGAATAGTGCCTTATCCAGCGAATAAAGTTATCCGGCTTTTGAACAACTGGGGCCAGGCTTGAAACGTAACATACCGGCCCTTTCAAAAAAATTAAATAAGAAATAAATAAAAAAAAAATAAATAGATCAGTATAAATAAGCAAATAAGTAAAACTGAGAGGAAAAAAAAAACCCACACAAGTTGCAAACTTTTGGACTTTGAAGCCCTACTGATTTCGCAATATCTGAAAGCCTTGCGAAATATACAGACCCATTGATTTTGCAAACTAAAATACACACAAAAGCTTGGAAGAATAAGGTATTTATGACACTCTGAAAGGGTGCAGGGTTGCCCAACTTTAATTATTACATTACAGGAGACATACTGTTGCTGATTTGGGGAATGTGGCTTTGCTATAAGATACGAAACGCTCCGCCAGCCTACAACGAGAGTAAAATCATCAGCTGGGCTATTTACAATGCTATGTTTGTCACCAGTTTCCTTATGGTAGTCAGGTAAGCGCTAAAAATCCGTATTTTAAAGTGTTTCGTTTAGAGTCTTTCGTCTCAGAGAGGTGCCGTCCTTAACCCTATCTAGACTGTTTTTTTCACGTCTTCTGGGGCACCCCCTCCATAACTTCAGTAGTATAAAACCTATGACAATAAGGCTTGGAAGATAGATAGTTCGTCCAGAGGTGTTTCCTTGGAGGTTCACAACTGGAAGTGATGACGTTGTATAACGCGGTAATTACGTCATGATTGCCAAATGGCGGCCATCTTGGATTTCGGGATTTCCGTAAAACTTCCGGAAAACGCCGAAATTGAACGAAAAGCAATCAAAACCAATAAGGGAACAGTAATATGAGCTAAAACAATAAAAGTTACCATAAGAAAGGTACTTTTTCTTCATTTTAAAAAGGGATTTTTCATTTTAACTTCAAAGTAAATGAATGAACACCGAACGACCACGTCAAATCTTTCCTAGAAAAATTTCTGAAAAGGTCCTGAAGTTTCATGCTGTTTGCTCTAATGTTAAAAAAGTTATTCAGCGTCTCAGAGTCGTTGCGGGCAAAGTCCTCCCGGTCTAGATAAGGTTAAACGATTCTGCATTCATTCTGCATCAATGACCGTTTGTGGTGTTTTATGCTACTCTCATCGTTTCCCTCGCCATCTTTTTGTTGCCAATATCAGGGTAACTACCAAAGGAGCTTCAAACCCGGACGTGATATATGGACTGGACTTTGTTTTGATTCACATGGATTGTTCTACTGTAATTGCTCTGATGACTGTTCACAAGGTACGTTTCTCCGTCCTCAACTCCGTCTTGCAATGTAATTTGTTCACAATTGTTTCGTACGCGGCTGTCGTATACGAGTCTTAAAAGAAGAACAAACTAAATCAAAATGTTCAGGGTGATTTTCCCTGTAAGGCATAACCTGGAAAAGGCGCAGCTGTAAATAAAAGTCGATATATTATTTCTTCAAAAATTCATCAATAATTCATAAGCCCATTGACCTATCAAATTGTCGATATAACATCACGTGCAGTGGTTTAAAAACCCGATAAAACCTTTTCCTTATTAATAAGCGGTGTTTAATGTTTTTCTCGTATGCTTATTTCCAACGTTCACAAAAGCATCATTGCCTGATGAACTTTCTTGACACGCTTTTCCAGGAATATTTTTGAAGCCGTTCAAAAAACTCGCAGTACGTGTTTTATCGGGTCTAAATCTACTCGGCGTTTTAAATCCCGATAAAACACTGCTGCTCGTGTTTTAAACATTACATAAATTCGTCTGTTTAGCTTTTTTCTCCCAACAACCTCAACAGAGTTGCCACTAATCACTATAATAACAAGTCTCTGACTTTTCCCTGACATTTTACCAATCCCAAAACCAGTTTTGAAAGTCCATAGAAGACAATTTCTCTACCAATAAAGCCAACAACAAAGTCACAGAAATCAATTCTTTCGTAGATGTCTTTTGAAACAACATTACCTTTGCCAACGAGGAAACTTTTTCCCAAACCTGGTGGCAAGCAAAATCTAAATTTCCCTGACTTTTCACTAACTTTAAGATAGGATTTAGTATTTCCCTGACTTGATACAGAATTCTCTGACTTTTCTTTGGCCTTGAAAAATTTCTGTTTTCCTTGACTTTTCCCAGACCGTGAACCCTGCTCAAGATGACCGTTCGTTTATTGACAGATGTTTTTTGTTTTAGTTTTTACTGGTTCGTCAGATGCAGAGGACGGTGGACATGCAATCAACAAACAACATGTTGGTACCCGAGCAGGAGACCGTTATAGAAATACCAGTTAATGAACAAGAGGAGTCAATGAAGAATGAAAACAGACAACTCAAGGTACCGCGCACTTGAAACATGTGGGAAAAGGAGAGCGGGAAGGTGCAATTCCTTGAAAGTTTGAGTGTTACGTCTTCCTTCCGGAAGGGAGGCGGGGGGGGGGGGGGGGAGGGGTCATAGTTTCTTTCTACCCGCTCTCCCCGAGATGCCTGATAGTCAGACTAATCCCTTGAGAATTGCAATCGTGGAACATTGGAAATACGATTAATCATTGGCTCAGGATCGGTTGCTTCGATTGCGTACATAAACAACCACAAATGGAAAAGAATTGTTGCATTTGTGCTTACGCAAGGCATGTCAACTGTGGCTACTTGACAATGTACAAGTGGGAACAAGTGCAAAGTCTGGGATGGGAGGGAGCAAGAATGTTGAAATTCGGGGGACATTATTAATCACCGCGTGAAAGTAGAATCCCGGCCTAATTTAACGAGCCGGAAATGCCTGGGGGCTAGAGTGGGAGTACCCTCCTTGTATTTCTTTTTCTGATAACCGGCTGAGCTGACTTGAGCTACACCAGAAATTACCTGATGAGGATTAGAACGAGATTTCTTACACACATCTTTCTTGCTTTTTTTTTTTCCACAGGAAGAACTGGGGCGATTAAGAGACAAACTAGCAACTCTTCAGTCCAGGTTAATAACAGACGATAATTACCACATCCAGCAGAAAACTGCTAAGGAGATCTCACTCCGCAGGAAGAGTGCTTTCACTCTGCCACTTAAGGGACCCGATTGCGTTCTAAACAGAAAACGGCTTTCGTTACAGCTGGCATTCGCCCAGCGCGATACACACGAGAGTACAAGTGAGAGCACATGCGAGAATACACGCAAGGCAGGAGGGTTACCAAACTGTAACTGGACCTCCATAGTGTTACCGGACTTAAATGAAATTAGCCGTGACGAGTGCTATCCGCAGGAACTAGACTTAGCAGGTAGTCTGGACGGCACAAACTACCGTCCCAGCTCGAAACAGTCGTGATAGTACATCCGTGTGCAGCGTATTATGGGACAAATTAGTCTCCACAGACAGACTCTACACAAGTTTTTTTATGGGGACGGGGGGAGGGAGGGGCGGGCGTTGAAAGTCGGGGGAGACTAAGAGAACCTCGGCGACGGTGAAGGGATGCCTTTCTCTTAGCCTGGGGAGAATAGGCCATGCCATTTCAGAGTTGCTATGAACCTCACTATGAAAGCGAGGCTAAGTGCAAAACTTTTCATGTTTGTTTGCGTGTGATTGAAAACTAATTTTCCCAACAAAAACTTCGCACCTATCCTCGCTTTCATTATGAGGTTCAAAGCAACATTCAGACTGCCGTTTTCTTTCGGAGACTTTTGTAACACGTTTATTATTCAACAGTTGACTTGTAATTTGTCTTGATTAATGTAGTTCAAAGTAATCTTTTTTAAGTGGCAACCGTTCGCTTCGTTCGATTTGCACTATCAGGTCTTTTCACATATCCATGCACTAGCCAAGGCTCTCACAATTGAGTGGAGAGGGGGTTTAAAGCCGCTCTCTGAGCACGCCTCTGCATTGATTTGCCAATACCATGCTGGTGAACCTTAACAAGGGCGAAACAACCGCCCATGGCTGCCCAAGAATATGGTGGCACGAGTTATAGGCCATGCGCATGCGTGATGGGCCCCTAGTGCAGAAGCAATGCAGTAGTGATTGCAGTGTCTTATGTGTAACATTATTTAACCAATTTATGCTTTGTTACTAGCTGTAAGATCTTGGCATTTTTCGTAGTCTGCTTCTATACCATGTTCTCCTTTGTGAACCAATTAATTGCTGCAGTTTCTTAGCGAAGTAACTGATTTCGTGAGCAGCGCTAGTTATCAAATGTTATATAAAATGTTGTTTTTATTGTGTTTGACGTATTGTAATGATATGAAGACACAATAAAGGCCATGGAAAAACTATTAAACCAATCGAGCGCACGTGCCAGCTCCATTGCATCTCCAAACTTCATTTTGCTTCAGTTTAGATTAGTTCTCCGTGAAAAGAAACTAACATTTACGTGCATGGATATATCATCCCACTCTAAGATGACCCTCTTCTTTCACATTTTGTGGCGACTCAAGCGTAGATTCCATTTGAAGCTTACCTGCCTAGGTTTCCGAGTAACAGTTGAACCTACTGGCGAGCTTTTTATTTTTTGATTGTTTCAGAGGTAACGTCATTTCATCCTCTGTAGTCGAAAGATCCATTACTTTGCGCGAATTCTTCTCTCAATCATAATCTGCTTCGCAGTGATAGTATGAGCCGGGACAAATTTCCTTTCTGAGACAGGAGATCAAAGGATCTGAGATTAAGAGCAGCCACAGGGGTCCCCACAGTGCTGCAGATCAGTCCACATCTCTCTCAGCTCCTCTGGGTCATTTTCTGGAGAAGTAAAAGTTTCTCTATCACACTCGCGTCCGCAGGACCAACGGTAATCCTGGAAAAAAAAAGTTCAAGTATGTAAATTCAATTTTACTCCCAACTCATCGACGATGGCAGTCATCTCACGTACGTATTGATATTTAAAAGCAACATTACACTTTTTTTCTGTGCCGGGAAATGACAAACATTTTAGTGGTTAACTTTTCTGCTTGGGTCAAGCATCATAGTTGGCACTAGGGTTTGTAAACGCTCAGGGCTCGAGATTCGAGAAACTACAAACGTTTGCAAGAAGAAAAGGATTAACAATAATTTTAGAAATTTTCAAATTTAAACCTCGTCGTCCTTAAGTATTGCAGTCATTTGTTTATTCTTCCAATAAGATTCTGTTTTACGGGGAAAATGTTAATTTCGGTGAGAGTGCCATACATACTCTCAGTTTAGAGCGGTTTCCAATTCAGTGTCGTAAAACCAAAACCAAAGTAATTATTCTGGCCAATCGCAACAGATGTAAACAACACAACGACCCAATCAGAATTCGAAGCAAATACATGTCATAAGTACGTAAATTATGATCATCCGGGTGAGTGTAGTCCTGAGAAGGACTGTTTGTGGTGAGTTTGACTGGCGTTTCGACAACCTGAGCGGAAGTCATCTTCAGAGTCAAGTGAATTGTGGAACGTCAGTAGGTGGTATATACGTCTATGGTTGTTAACCTGATTGGTCAACGAAGTCCAGATGTTATTGGTCGTTTGTCAGTAAGCCGTGATGTTATTGGCTGTGAAGACTGTAAAAAGTGAATGGTGCGTTTCGATCCGTCTTTTGTTAGTCAAAAAGTCCGTGGGTCTATTGTTAGTAAAATGTCTATTGTTTGTCTGTTTTCCATGTAAACGGCGCCAAGCGCGGGAAAACGCGTGCGGCCAAAACACGATTGGTTTTGGTTTGGATTCCCATTGGTTGAGAAAGTGCCGCGAGTTTCGTTATCCAATCACAGGGCTTAGTAATGCAAAACCAAAGCAAACGCGAAATTACTTTCGACACTCAATTGAAAACCTCTCTAACTGCTTGTACAACTTGCTATTACAGTTTAGGGAAATAACCACAGTACCATCCAATTCGTGAATTGTCTTTTTTTCTAAGTGAACGTTTGGTTTTGTCAACAGAGTTGATAGGGTAATCTAGCCACAGTAAAGAGATCCGAGAGCTGAGGTTTGAAGCGTTAGCCATTCATTCTGGCAAAGGGCTAACGCTCGAAACGTTAGCACTCGAATCTCTTTACGGTGGCCAAATTTAATTACCTTATATTGAGGTAATTCTGTCGGTCTGTTGATAAAACCAAACATTCGTTGGAATCCACTTTCTGACCGCTGCAGCATCACAATTTCCTTAGAAACTAACACCCTTAGCTATCTATTCTTATAAGCATCTGTTTCTTTGCTAGAGTTGGCTATGAAGAACACTCACATTGTCAAATACTGGTCCTACAGCTGAAAGCCATATACCCATTGATACATCTTCCCCCTGAAAATTAAATTGTTCAAAATTTAATATTTAAAAAAATTCCGTTTAATTATAGATGTGGATTAATTCAGTGTATAGTAAAATGTACCTGGTATGGCTTAAGATGATCTGCATTCAACGCCAGCCATCTCACAAGGTCAGCGGTCAGTATGTTTCCGGCGCCACAAGCGAATGATGGGTAAACTGGAGAGGTGTAGTCAAGTTCTCGCCATTTTCCAACGCGCTCCACCGGCCAGTCACTACGAAACCTGGCATAAGCGATAAAGCATTGATAAAATGACACATGCAACTGACGGCTAGATAAACGTTCGTTGCAGTGATCACGAGGTGCAAGTAATTAGATAACTGCCCATGGTAAATCAAATTCTAAACTTCAAAGGCCTTTTAAGTACATTTAATTCGCGACTCTTACCTGCTCCACCAAATGCGTTCTTTTCCTCGAAGTTTCCTTGTAGTCAGTTCCTGGAATTCAAGCCGAAGTCGAGGGCTGAGTGAAGTCTACACTTTGAAAATTCTGTTATCATTTGAAAACTGAATTAAAATTACCCTACAACAAATTTACGAAAACAAACTTCTTACGAGAATACCCCCACCACCCCTCCCCCAAACAAAGACGCCTGTTTCCACATGTTAGGCTGATAAATTTTACTTGAAGTCTGCTGTCACGACAATGCACAGCATGCATGAAATTTTCAGTGTATAGTCCGATAACAGTTCATGTCAGCTGAGCTAACATTCAAAAAGTAAAATAATAAAGGCAGTGAACATCCTTCTCACCTTGAAAATTGCTTCTACATTCACGAAGCAGTCATCGTCTGTCTTTAAAGTGAAGTTAAACTGAAGGTTTCGTACAGCCCTGTCAAGAGAACAAAGTGATAAGACAGAACGCTAGCTTTTAAAATAGTCCACAGAAGAATTTTCTACCAAGTGCAAAATGTCATTGCTTACTCGGCGTCGCTTTAGGTGCCTTATTATATAAATTTCCAGGTAGAAGTAAACCTTTTCTCAGATTTGAGAATGGTAAAGGCGTGTCTACAACAGCGTGTTTTCCTTGGTGGATAACAACGACGTTAAGATTAGCTACAGCCGAGGTCTGGATTGTACGCTTCTAGTGCAAAATCTTTAAAACGTCGACGTTTCTCACTTGACTTGCCTGTTTTGGAATACAATGTATACGAGTCCCCTAAAAACGACTGCGTGTGAGGCTAATTTGAACCCCGCCATTGAAACCAGTTCATTTCTTATTTGAACGTATAGAGTGAAAAATACAAATAAGTGGAACTGAAACAATATAGGAGAGATTAAGCACCACGTTTACGGCAAACGGCAAACGTGAGATTCGCGTTTATGTTTTCTTGGGAAAAAAATGAGTACATAGATGAGAATAGTACAAGATAATTCTGACCTTTGATGCTAACGCAAAACTACTCAATTTTTCTGAGAAACTGAAAACAGGAAGTGGCAAATGTAGGGTAAACAGTCAGTGTATGAGCACTGCTTGTGTTGTCTGTGAGTGTGTGTGTTGAATATGTATATACAGGTAGATGTTTACATTTAAAATGCTTCTTTACAAGACTAGTGTCTAACTTAGAAAACTATATGGTTTACTTAGGCGCTAGGCGTTTCCATATTAGATATTTATGTTAAGTTATCCGTATTAATGTCTTTAAAACTTTAAATTAACTAATTATACATATATGTATCAATACAATCTTAAAAGGAAATGTGAAAATAAAGTTGTTGTTGTTGTTGTTTGTTGTTGTAAACATGGTCACGTGGTCATTTCTGCCGTTTGGCGTTTGCCGCAAACGTGGTGCTCAACAGTCTCTCTAATACTAATTAGCACTTTAGCCGCGGTGTGGCAAACGAACTTGTCTGAGATAAAATGGCTCTCTGGAAGCTACCTTCAATGCCGATCTACGGTCATAAAAGGCAAGTTAATTAAAAACAATGTCAATTTTGCACTTAGGCCCAAATGCAGAAATTATTACAAATCTGCAATTTTCTTCAGTCATATGCTTCAGTGTATTAATTTCGGCTGAACTAAGTTCGGCGTCTGAATCAATTCAGTCGGGATTAATAATTTGGGTGGGTCTAAATTCGAATTCGATTCGGCTCATGTCAAGTAGGGCGTCTGAACCGGACCTTAGTGTTGTAACATCATGATTTCCTTTCTGTTTCATCAGCAAGTCCCAAGTCAGCAAACTTCAGCTCGTACCAAGAATAAAATTTGAGAAGTTTCCTTGGGAGATTCCGGTACACATCTACAACGTCAACCATGAGAATGTCATCATACAAAGACATCTCACGCTGCAGTTCCTTTTGTTCCCGTAACAATACTGCCTGCCACATTTCCTCTCTGTCTTCTCTTTCTTGCCGTCTTTCTTCTAAAGTTTCCTTTGTAAACTTGCCATCTGGAACTGAAACACAGTCAGGTGATAGGATGTTACTCTGACTTTGGGGACTTTTATCTTTAATACACGTTCACTGGTCGATCCAAATTAACAGCATTGTTACAAAATGTGCAAACAGACGCAATATTTCTACAGGTCACACATGTTGAAAGATCAAGAGGCTAGATCAACTTGGCCTAGGGAACCCTTAATGGTTTGGCCTTTATCCAGGCAGCGATTTCCTTTGCACTAATTCTGTATTTACCCACAGCCTGTTAGCTCTTCCGGTAAATTATCACATTTACTTGAACAGTGCCACAGCATTTGTAAAGAAGTCAAGGTGATCTCATGTTTGAATCCTGGTGAAAAATGATGGTAAATAAACACGGAAAAAGAAAATCCGAGTTCTCCCGACGAGAGTTGAGCTTAAGAATGAGCTTCCGATTACTACATGTAGTTCGGTGGTAGCCTATTCGAATTAGCAATCAGTAGGTCATAGGTTCGTTACTCTTGAGTTGGTAGTGTTGGGATTTATTAGCAACAGCCCAAAAGTATTTTGTTACTTTCAAACAATTTATTTCTTTACGAAAGTACTTCAATTTTTTTTAAAAAATAAATGTTCTTAACTTTAATTCTATAAAGCTTACCATGAACACGATACATAAATGTTCCAGCTCCATACTGGTTCATCTCCTCATACACTCTCTCTTCATGATTAGGGAAGACACCCTGTTCAACACCAAATCTGCTTACCTAAAACCACCAAAAGACAACCACATTTAAACGGCTTTTTTATGCATTTGAAAAGTAATAGTAAACGTAGACTTCCTAGACCGTAATTTTTAAAACGTCTATTAATTTTTTCCATTGGAGGAGCAGGGATAAAGCAGTGGTGAGAGCACTCGCCTCCCGCACCAGTGTGGCCTGGGTTCGATGCCCAGATATGGCATTTTATGTGGGTTGAGTTTTTACTTAATTTGGCATCTCTGAAAATATTTAGTACTAAACCCTTTTTGACTAATGATTATTTTTCAAACAGCACTATTTAAATAAAGGAGACAATTAAACAGTCAACCATAGCAGATTGCTTTGTCAGCAATACAGTTACACCAAAAGTAACTTTACACTCATTCAGCCCTTCAAAAGGGAAAAAAAATGCTTCCACTAACTCGCTGAAATGACACCAGGCCTCCACCGCTGTCTAGCTGTCCATGAATCATGGGGTTGTTGCTGCTTGGATCTAATGAGCTGAAGTTCTCTGCTACAATAGAAGCTTCAAACCCCTGGTGAAAAGGAAAATAATTAAAAAAGTATAAAATACATAATATACATCACACAAGATTAAGATTCAGTGTGATAGCTGAATGATGATGATCATGGTATCATTTTGTTGTCCTTAAAAGTAAGACAGCAGAGCTGTCAGTTAAAGGGCTGTACCCTGTAACACCCGTGAAAGAACTTGATGTTACGGGTGATCTTGACTGTTGTAGGTTCACTTTACTCACAAAGCAACAAGATTGCTACAGATCATGTGAAGCTCAATTTCCAAGCATCTAAAAACATAATGCCAGCTCTGAAACAGTCTATAGATCCTTAGTGCCTAACTTCTCACACTGACCACAAATGGATGAAAGCTGACAAAATGCTTTTAATACTGTTCATACCTTAGGCAGCAAAAAGTGGTCCACTGGTTTAAATCTACTGCCACCAATTAACTTTCCAGGTTCCTCTGGTGTGAAGTTGACACTTACCACTTCCTTCTGAGAAAATAAATTATCAAGAAAAGGAAAAAAATTGTACCCTGAGATTTCCAGTTGATTTCATGATAAGGATGATTGACAAATGAGGAACAGTGATTAGAATAAATTCAGAGCTTTTACATAAATTACAATCAAAATATTACACCTACTTGTGTTAACTTGTCATATAGGTGAGTTGTTAAGCCATTTTGAAGCCCATCTGAATTGCTGTCAAATACTCCCAGCTGAGTAATGACAATTGGGAAATTTACCTGTGGAAAGTAAAGGACTTATTGTACTTGATGCAATGCTTCAGTCTAGTGTCTTATTGAGAGCACTTACCCTGAAGTCCATCCCCAGGGGTCCCCGGTAAGTGTGCCAGCCAACAGCTCCCTTGGGTACCCTGTGTGCTATGATGTCTTCATCCATCACTGAAGATACAAGTTAAAAATTGTGTTAATATAAAAAGGAAATCATTAATAAGAATACTATTAATGATTATTATTAATTTCACCAATTTAAATGACATGAATACTGTACCTGGATCCAATTCAGGCTCTGGCTGACAACAGTACTGATCAAGTCTGTCCATAGGTGGAATTAGACATGGCTCATTTCCAACAATGAACCTGATTTGCACTCTGTGCACAGATTAACAAACAAAATTAGTGGCAAATTGGAACATTCCTAATTTCGTCATTGGTTACTGTGGCCTTGTGTACCACTAGGAAATGCTATAGAATGATGATGATGGTGATGATGATAATGATGACGACGATGACGATGATGCATATGAGGCAATGATTCAGAGTGTCACCAAGGGTGACAGGGAGCATCAATGGATGAAGGAATATATAAAGTATTCATGGGGAAGAAGGAGAATAATGCCAATGGTAAAAAGAGCTAGTGGAGAATCTCCAGGAGGAAGAATGAGAAAAATAAGGGATACAATATAGAGCGTTATCATTCACGTGACTACCGGCCATATTGGTTAACTAAAACAAAAGAAAGTACAGTATTTGCATTAAAATAGAGTTCAATTCCCAGAGGTTTAGTTTGGGACACCAACATGACCGCCATTTCTTTGTTTTGGGACACCAACATGGCCACCGTGACATCATGTGAAAACACTCTATAGGAGAGACACAAGTTATAGTAGTCGTGTACCACCTTCAGTTCTTGTCTCATGAAAGATACAATCTTTAATTAATGAATCAATAAATTGTAAAAAACTGCATAAAATGTTTGTACCTTTCTTGTAGAAATGGGTGCTGCAGGACATGTCCAAGCCATGTGTCCCGGATTGCCTGGCGCTGTTCATGATTGCCTCTTGCAGACAAAATTCCAATAACTACATCATAACTTGGCAGTTGAGATTTGCTTCCTTGATTAAAAAATAACAATAATAATAATAAACAAATAAATAAAAACCAACAACAACAATAACAAAAAACTGCTCAGCAGTTTGAGTTTGAGGCCACCCTGGGGTTATTGTGTTGTGTTTGTGGCAAGACACTTTACTGTGCCAAGTGCTGGGGAGGGGGGGGGGGGGGAGCAGGGAGAGAGGTAACTGGGAGCATAGCAGTACTGTTAGCTGCTTCATGCTACAGAAACTTGGATAAGCTCTGGCAGTACCTTTTTGTTCTTTTATTTTACACAAGAATTATTGCATAAAATGCTGTACCCAATTCAACAAAATCCAGGGGTTGGTGGAATGTATAAGGCATATTTAGATACCACATGCACATGTAATGGCAGAGCCTTTATTCTCTCAATTCTCTTAGTAGTTGATATTTCTCTAAATAGTTGATATTTGATTATTATAAGCCATGGGAAATCACAAAATTCTATCGCTGAACATACCAGTAGTTACAGTGAGATGTGAGGGTGGGTTGAGGGGCCACCATGAAAATCCGAACTCTCCTTCTCTCCATGCATCCTGGCATCAATACCCACCAATAGATACTAGTACAATAATTTATTGCATCCTCCGATATCAGAGGATCCAAATATGTCTTATGCCATCAGATATTTTAAAAAGGTGCGTTTTCATGCTCTTTTCATATCGTAGAGGAATACATGTAGTAATAATCAGTTCTAGCTAGGGTAGTAACTACTATTATTATATGGCTGGCTCCGCGAGCGGGCAAGATGAGTCCAATTCTGCGCTGTGATTGGCTACCCGAGCGGGCAAGATGGAGCTATCTTGCCCGCTCGGGATTACCCGTTGCCCGTCCGCTTGGCATCGAAAGCTTAATCCCAACAACAATGCGGGTTTTCTTCGATTTTCTCGTTGTTTTGGGGGAAAACGCTCACTAAAAAGTTCGGTAAACTCTCAACATTTACCTAAAGGAAAGGAAAGAGAATGGAATCGTCTTGGTGTAGTGAAAATTTCGTTTCAGCTACAATGAATGTGAGTTGAACCGGTGAGTTGCTCTGCGTGTAGTATTTTAGATAGAATTGATTTTGAAAAACTTATTGTCTCAAGTCGAGTGCCAAATTGATAAGTTCTCTAGGTTTGCAATGACTGTATTTAAATCATAGCGCAGTGGAAGTTGCGGTTAGTGTTTAGAGCAGTTCAGAAAAGTATTTTTTTTAAGTTCGCCGAAGAAGCTCACGTTTTTAATTCAGCCGCGTCTTGCTTGTTGTAAACAACAAAATCTTGTCAAAGTTTCGCCCAGTTTTCTGATTTACCTGCTCTTTTTTTCGGCTTATGTTTGCATATAATCTCAAAATCTATTGTTTCATTCAAGAATTAATGATTGGAAGCCGAGAACTGTGTAAAAAAATTTTATTATTTACGCCACCGCGCGATCGCCTGAAAATGGCGAGTTTGCCGGATTCTATTCAAATCTTCCCGCTCTTGCAAAAATCTAAATTTTTCGTTCTCGATAATTGTACACTTCCTTTAAGCCGTTACAAAGTTAGAGCCCTAAGATAATTTAGGATTCCTTGCTTTCCACCATTACATTCTAATCCAAAGGTGCACTGAAAATAAATCTTGCACCGGCCGGCTATGAAGAATTTCTTTCCGAGTAGAGCAGTTTCATGTCGTGTTTTGTTTTGTTATTGTAGTTTTAACTTGATGGTAAAGCCATATAATAAATCCTTTATTGACCAAGCTTGTTCGGTCAAGATGGCTGGATATTGGCCTCGTTCTTTTTTTGCGTTTTTATGGACCTCGACTTCGTCTCGGTCCATAAAAACGCAAAAAAAGAACTTGGCCAATATCCAGCCATCTTGACCTCACGCTTAGTCAATAACGCATATACAGTACAGCATAGTAAGAACATCACTAGGTTCAAAAGCAAAAAAACTTTGGGGTTAAGAGCGGCGCTCTTAATATGACCTTACCTTTGTCAAGTGTTTGGGTGATGTCTTCAGTGGTGAAATATTCAGATATCAGGATAAACTGCCAAACGGTGCTCAGCAAAATGACAAGAAGCGGCCATCTTCCAGGCATTCCCACACATCGAAAACACCTCACCCAAGTCTCCTCGCGGTTATTTAGAACGCAGGGAAAGGCGACGGAAGCATGGGAACGAACAAAACAAGACTGACTGCAGTATCAACGATCAGCAGTTTAGCTTAGTGTTCGTTTAGTGGGTACTGATTTGTCCTCTGTAAGTGGCTGGTTTTTGAGCGATGAGCTCGTCCGTTCTGAGCAAAACGCTGCGTTTGGTGAGTAGTGTTAACTAAGTAAGATAATTTTGTTTCAAAAAGTGTGACTCTATACGAGTGGCCGATTTGGGATACAAAGCTTTTTTGTCCCCATTAGGTTAAAAAGATTCAAATGTAGTTTAAATATTGCGTAATCCTGGAATAGGCCAGGCTCATGCATTTCCCGAACAGTGGCTGGTAATTAATCGAGCTTAGGATGCCCACAACGCTTTTAGTTTCCAATATAAACATTGTCTTTTGGTAAATATAACATGTATCCTGCATGTATACCAGTCAAAGCTCTACAAACATACTTTATGATTCTTGTGTAAGATTATACCCTCTTACCCAGAGTCCTCTGGCTTTTTGGTCAGCGGGTGGTCGCCAGAAGAGACTCTGGGGAACTGGAATTTTATTTAAATTTTTTGATTGGCTATCCCATAATGGCTCGTAACGGCTTTCCATTGTTTTACCACAGAAAACCTGCGGTAATAAAATTTCAGTACCCCAGAGTCGAGTCTCTCCTGGCGCCCACCCGCTGACTCTGGGTATGAGATTGAGTGAGGCCTTGGAAGGAGGAAACCCCCTAGAACAGGGATTGATGAAAACTAAAAACTACAAACTCGGCCCACTCCACTTGTGTCAACTCTGGGCATAAAACCCCGCTGGTTCTCCTTTTGGCCTTTGCGGGGGGAGGAGTATATGTAGATATTTCTGGTTTACACAATCCCATTCTCAATTTTTCAAGAAGTGCAATTACCAGTACACTGGGGTGCATAATTTTGGTACATGTATTTATAAATGACTATTTAAGCTAATTTATGAATTACATTATCGAGCTAGTTGTCATGTTTATTTTAGTGTTTGCGGCCGTACCAAGTTTTCCTGAGATCCGTTCAGGTGCAAGCTGAGTCAGATGGGGAAAAGAAACTAGCAGAAATTTTAAAGAAAAATTTCACTGCTTCCCAAATTACTGTCAAGGATATTTCAGGTTAGTTGAATTAGCCTGCAAGAACAGTCACCTTTTCCAGATTTTGTTTCAAAAGTGGGAGGTATCTGCTTGAAAAGACTAACAATATTGTTGTTTGTCTATGATAGAAAATTATGTCCTTTTGTTTTGCATACAGGAGGATGTGGGGCAATGTATGAAATATTTGTTGAATCTGAAGATTTCAGAGGGAAGAGGCAAGTGCAGCAACATCGACTTGTCAATCAAGTAAGCCAACATTTATAATCCACTTTGATGCCGATGTGTGATCACGTAAGAGTGACTGCATTATGTGACAACTAATAAGATAATGAAGCATATAATTTCATCTAATCAGGATGAGCATTGTTGTAGTTGACAACATTTTTATTAGAATTTAAAACTGTAAAAAAGTTTTTATAAACAGGTCAGATCAGTGTTCCTTAATCCTTTAACTCCAAAAAATATATTTGTATATCTATATCAGAAAATATAACCTGACCCCACTAATGAACAGAAACTAGATTTTCATTAAAATTATCTTTGGGGTAGATGGTTAGGCTAGGATGGGAATGGATTGCAACTTAAAAAAAAAGTGGCCAATTTTTTCAAGTTCTTCTTGTGTATCAAATAGGGCAATCACTATAAAACTGATGACAGTTTGTTATTCCTCCGAGAAATCAGTTAATATTTATTTCTCCCCTGGGTGCTCAAAGAGCAATTTCATGTTAAGAGGGAAGGTTCTTTGTGAAAATACATGTATATTTGAGCAGTTTGACTGAAAGACAGCAAAATCTCTGGTGCCCATTTAAAGCTTGGAACACAGAGTCAAGGTTGTGGGTCCAAGTCCTCTTCTCTGGCTGCTAGCCCTGAGTTCAACTCCTCAGCCACCTGGCTTGTTAACAGACAACTTGTTTACCTCCTGCCAGTTGGGGGTTTTTACCTGCCATGTTTGATTTGGTAAACTTTTTGTTTTCAAAAAATTATTGTTCGATTGGAGTGTTTGTAAACTAGCCAAGCATACCCGAGTAAACTTCCACCATAAACGACACAACATTTTTACACGGATCAACATTCAGACAACTGAGGCTCATACATGTATAAAACTGCAGCCATCCATACTGTCTTGTGGAAAGCAATTTGCCTGGGCACGATTCAATACCCAGAATATCCTCATGGTTTCTTTTCTTGCTTTATTTTTAGGCCCTTGCAGATGAAATAAAAGCCATGCATGGTTTAAGAATCTTTACGGCAGTTCCTGGGGACAATAAAACTTAAAATTTGGATTTAATGGAGGGTTTCCAAGCATTGTTATGTCAATGGAACCAATCAGAAGAACTTCAAAGATCTTGGTATAAGGCTGTCTGTGCCTAAGTGCAAATATTTCTGGATTTTCCAAGATTCTTTTTCAGGCTTTTTCTATGTGTTCTGTACAGCATTTAACAATCACAACTGATGCTTAATGCAATCATGTGGCTGATAGAGAGCACATCCTTTCAAATTTTCAGGGCTGAAGGAATGTAAAGGAACAATTTCTGAAGGAATATATGTACATTGTAACAAAAGTACCTCTGTGAAGGGAAGTCTTTTTGCCTTTCTTATGTATATAGGGCCTATCATAACTATATTATTATAACTGGAGAAAATTCTCACTCAATTATTGTGACAAACCAGCAATTGAAAGTGTAATTTGTTATTATCAAAACTGATAGTGCCGAGGTTTCTCTCAAAGTTCTTAGGGGTGTGTAAATTAAAATTATCAAAGAATTGTAGTTCAACATTTCTTTTGCAACTTCTTCAATTCTTAACTTTGTTAGAAATGTCATTTTTATAAAAAACTAATAAAAAGAACAAAGAAATTATGATGGCATGGAAGGCTTTATTTGTAATAAATTATTAAAGCAAATTTCATACACATGTAAGTTAATAAAATTTAAAGTTAATGTATACTGTATGTAATTTCACAGCAACAAAACAGTCATTTTGAGGAAAATTTTGCCTATAATCATGGGTTTTTACTCCAAATAAATGAAAAAAAGGCAAAAAAATCCTGGGGCAATGTTTCCTGAAGGAATTGAAAGCCACATGAAAAACTCTGGCAAATCTGAGCCTAAACAAACAAACAAACAAACAAACAAAAAGCTAAAATTAATGCAGTATAGGTCACATTATGCCAAAGACACATAATTTATTCAATGGCAGATGTGAACTGATTGCCACTAAAACTTTATGTTCTCATGGAGAACTCAACTGGCCGCACACCTCATTTAGAAATTTATACAAAATGTGATTATTTACACGGTAAGTGTAACTAAGCTGTGAAAATATATTTTTACAATAACTATCAAAATTCTTGCATACTGATTGGCTTGTAGCTAATGTCTAAAAGAGTACAGGTAATAAAAATTATGCCATAATTTAATGTAAAGCAAAGCAAGGAAAAAATTTGCAATTTCTTGTCATGCGGAAAAATAATTTAATTAATACCAATCACAAATTTACAAGACTTGTAGTTGGCAGATTTGCAGATGATTGATGTCAAAAATAAAACCATTCACAGCTTTACAAGATTTGCGGTTGATTGATGGCTTTTGTTTGCTCTGTCACAAACCCTTTTCTCATTGCCAATTCTGCTACATGTATTATTTTTTCCATGTTACTGTATAAAAAACAAATTGACATCAGTTTTCCATGGTCTATACTTTTGTAGACCATAAAATGAGGCCATAAAATGTTCAAAACTTGGCAGTGAAACCATTGATTCACCTGGGGCTAGTGGTTCCACTTGAATTTTTAACATTTTTATAACATAGAGTTTAGACCATAGAAAACTGCTGTTCGTTTTGTTATTATTAATAACTTACTGTACAGCAACTTACAGTACATATAAAAGCGATAATAAATTCATTCTAAAAAAGGCAAGGGCATCTTTCATCTGTGAACTACCTGCATTCCAGGTTAAGTAAAATTAGAAGCCCTGGAGTAGAATAGAATAGAAGCTATTTATAATACAAACTGTAACTTTCAAAAACTATCAAACTACCTAACTTTTATTAGACTGTTCACAGTCCCCCTATTTTCCCGTGGGATTCTCCAGACTGGTACGCTTCGATGGAACTGCCGCCATCTTGGTCTGTAAAAGCGAGCGCGATCTGGGGAGAGTGTCTAGACTACCAAGGGGACCCGGAGTGGGTGTTAGTTGGGTACCCTCCCCTTGGTAGTTTAGACACTCTCCCCAGATCGCACTAGCTTTTACAAACCAAGATGGCGGCAGCTTTATCGAAGCGTACAAGTCCCGAGAATCCCACGGAAAAATAGGGGGACTGTGAACAGTCTAAACTTTTATGAAACTATCAAAATTAATGTACATTTTTCAACTGTCAATGTTAATTGATTCTTTGTTGCACATTAAATAATTTATACTGTTCCCTGATAATGTTCATCTCTTCCTTGATGCTGCAAGGAGAGAAGAGAAAAAATTTATCACTAACTTTCAATTTACTGGCTGGTCAATGTGAATAATTAAACATTCAATTAAAAAAAAAATTAATATTTGGCTTACAGTACAGTAACTTCTTGCTCTTTGCCAATACAACTGAAGAGCTCAGTGCATAACCAACCTATGGTGCTTTTTAGATCGCTTTGTGTTGTAGTTTTAGCTGGCATTTACCAAAGTTTTTGCATGTGGCCTTGAATTTCTTCAGGAACGATGCTCCAATGTTTTATCCACTGCTTTGCGCTTCAATTTTGTGATAAAAAAGAAGATCTTGCCAATAATCATTCAGTAGCTTTTTATTGCCAGCAAAGCACAAAGCAGGAGATAAAACATTAATGCAACGTTTCCTGAAGAAATCCAAGGCCACATGCAAACACTCTGGTGAATCTGAGCTAAGACAACAAAACAAAATCTGAAATGCACTATAAGGTCAGTTATGCTGCAAGCCCTTCAATTATATTTATTTAAAATATTACATCATTATGAGATAATGTTCATACCATGGATACAATAGTGGGCCCACCATAGCTGAATTAATTTGTACAATTTCAGGGCTGGAATGCACTCCTACAATCTTTGATTAATGCTGTTGCACCCCCACTTGGGCCAAGAGGGAATTCTGAGAGAAATATCAATTCAATGTTTATATACAAGTCATGTAACCATTTCTCAGAGTACTAACCTTAACAATAAAGGTTTAAAATGGTGATGAATCTGTTGCCTTGTGAGTTCCACCACTTCTTGCATTGAATACTAAAAAAAAATGAACATGTTTAAATATTTTTTACTTACATGTACAGTCATGTAATTACATGTAATTAAATAAAAATTAACTCATGAGGTATGATCATCCACACTTCAGTCAAGCAGCCTTTTTGGTTCTTATTTTAATTCCTTCATTTAGCGAATCATTCGAAACTTTAGTACAGTATGTACTTCTCAAACTTATTATAAAAAAACTTCATGACGAGAAAACAAAAGTGTTACTTTCTAAAACCAACACACCTGAACTAAACTTGCCTGTCGTCTAAAATAGCACTTCCCCTCTTCGTCTTCAAATACTGGGTGAAGCTGAAGGTGACCATTTTCTGTACATGTTTGTCTTTGCCATGGAAACACTGTAATCTCTACCACATAAAGGGAGGCAGGAAGTCCCTAAAAGGCAAATAAGTAGGGATAATTACATGAAGTAAGATGCTTCCTCTGAGCACCCAGTAAGCTTGTAATAAGCACCCTGGCTGAGAATTTATAGAGAACTGAAATTGGGTCACTCCCCATCAACAATAACCCAACCCCCAACCTGCTACATCCCTCCCCACCCCCATCCCCCCCCCCCCAAAAAAAAAAAATCAGCCCACCCTCCTATACCCCGAAAAATCACCCACCCCTACTTTCCTGCAAAATTGAACAATTTCCCTAACAATTTAACTGTTAGCAGTTTCTGCAAACATCTGTAAATATTATGGTGAAGATAGATACGTTTACAGTAAGTTATAAATCAAAACACAGCCATAATTTTTGCTAACATGGATCTGATCCTTTTGGATATTTTTGGGTAAATTTGCTTATAAACCACTAGCAGTGGCTGGTGGCAGAGCACAAGAGATAATACATGTATAAGAGAAGTGCTGGGAAATAAATGATCTCAGAAAATATGTAATGCAAGACCCACTAAGAGAGAAGTTTCATTAAGGTTGCATGATTTGGCATATGTGCACGAATCAAAAATAATAATCCTTTAATTTTAACCCTGGCCTGCTATATATGACACAAGCCCATTACTTAATTCATTTTTTAAGAACCATTCAGAAGTGAGTAGATGTAGATAACTCGAGTGGCAAATTTGCCTTTGAAAATTTCATGGTTAATGATTTTTTTTCAGGTGATTGCATCATTTCACATGCAAATACATGTACCTATAAAATCATCAACCGTGGAATAAATCCTAAGGGGGCCAACACTAAATTCAATATCAACAGTGTCGGTGTAATCCACTGGCATTTTCTGTGCATTTTGGTCATCTGTTAATTTGCCTGCATGAACTAATAAAAAATAGTATGTGATTACTGATAGAAGTAGACGTGAGTGGGGTTTTTCAAGCCATAAAATTGATAAGAGAAAAAAAGTGTTGAGATTCATACGCATGCACTGACATGTGAAACCCTCCCGTTCATTTTTAATAAACATTCATACTCCCTGGTACACTGTACGGCTATCTGTGTTGAGTCAACTCACTTCATTAAATTCATCAACGGCTTTTCTATCGCACCAGCAGTAATCTGATGTTCGCAGAAGGTGGGGTGTCAGTCTTTTACTGTCCACTTTATCACATCTACATGATTATAATACAATTTACAATTAAAGGTCTGAGAGCATAACCGACCTATGTCGAATTTTAGCGCGGCTTTTGGTTTCGCAAGGATTTGTCCGAATTTTGGCTCTCCCTGGTTTGGAAAACATTTCGCGGTTTTACAATCGTGGACAAAACTCCTTGAGAAAACCAAACACGAACAGAACAAAAACCACTTCCTTACCTCTCCCTCCCACCCCCTCCCCCTATGCAATGATAACCGAACACAGACAGCCAAAAAACCACTCACTTACTGTTTCTCCCTTCATAATTCTACCACAGTTACTTCTCCCTCCCCCCCTCCCCCTTATGCAATGTTGATGTGGGAAGCGATACTTGCCAGGAAACTGTTCGTGACCCAAAAGACAACATTGAGTCAGGGGGGGGGGGGGGGGGAGGAGGGGGATTTGGTAGTTTGCTTGTCTACAAGTGAACGCGCTTGGAAGGCAAATTTTTTTAAAGGTTTTGTCCATGTCAGACTCGTTTTCCAAATGATCGGTAGGCTAAAAGTTTCCACTGTCTACGAGCCGTGTTTAGTCGCACCAGTTGTTGTTGCTATAAGTAACGTTTGAGATGATATCATGGTTTGCTTTTGCGGGTTGTAACAAGCCCAAAATAGATCAAGGCAGTCGGGATAAACAACTTGCGTATCGTACTGGCTAGTTGGTTTTGCTTTTGTTTGGTGAAGTTTGTAAACGCACGACATCTATGGATCTTTTGAAAAGTTACGAAATTGACGAATGCAGTTCACAGGAACTGGTGGAAATGTTGTCCAAAGAATCCCTCCTTGGTAGTGATGACTGTGCCGTGGTGAATTTTTCAATTCGATTATCAAATCCCGCGGGAGCATCAGAGACAAATCCCGCCATATACAAGGTGTTTTGCAAGCCTTAGTTGTGGTTTGCCAGGCTTGAAATTCGGTATGTAACGATTAACTTGACAATTTCAAGGCAATGATTCAATAAAAGTACGATTAACATAGATTTTCAACGGTTAACACCGACTGGTCGTAAAAAGAATAGATAGTCTTTACCTTTTAATGCCGTTAATCGTTGATAATCGTTGTTAATCGTTGAAATGGCTACATGTCTTCCTGTTAATCGTGTAGAATGCTAGTATTTTGCGTTATCAAGAGTGATATGTCGACAAACGGGACAAAGCTGGATTTTACGCCAGAAAATGGACACATTTTCTCTTGGAGAATGTAACTGTTTACATTTGGGATATTCCTGTCACGTACGTAGTAGTTTGTAACAGAATCAAATAAAAGCGTGATAGCATTCTTTTCGAAATTCGGCCGTTAAGTCATTTGGGATAACGGCCGAATTTGGGTTTCCTATTATATACCAAACGAAATTCGGCCGTTAAGTCAATTGGGATAACGGCCGAATTTGGATCGGTAAATTATACCTAACGAAATTCGGCCGTTAACTCATTTGGGATAACGGCCGGGTTTGTCTCGGTATATAGTATTAATTAAATTGTATTATCATTCTTTGTACTGATCGAGACTCGGCCGTTAACTCATTTGGGATAACGGCCGAATCCGTATCGGTATATAACAACCGAACAAGTTAACGGCCGAAAAATGCTTGCTATATACCAAACAAGGTTGAGGCTTATTTCGTTATTATCAAAACACTCCTTTTCGTTGCCCCCGCGAAAAACACCGCTTTCGTGTGCCGTGTTTCAAAGACAACGAGTGTATATTGAATACAAGTATTTAATCCTCAGTGCATCGTCCTTTTGATCATCCAGTGTCTATAATGTTATCGATATATCTTTACAAGATGGTAAAATTTCTCAATGGCATTAATACGAAACACAGAGCGGCGTGAAAAAATACTGGACAATGGTTTTCAATCGAATTGCAGTACACATGCAAAAGTTTGGACAAATCCGAGCTACATCGAAAAACGGGCTGAAATTCGACATAGGTCGGTTATGCTCCCAGCCCTTCAATTGAATATATGAATATTATATTTATATATTCATTTGGTCAACCCCATAGGGAATAGCTCATAATTATTATAATTTATTATACAATACTTTATTTATACACATGACACAGAGGAGCTTGTACAGCTCATTTAAATGTGTATATGTAAATAAAATTAAATAAAAAAGTAAGTTGCCTTACTATATATTAGATAAAATAAAATTGTTATTTTAATCTTCAGTCTTTTAAAATGGCATACACCCATACTAATGATAATTAAAAGAAATTTCCAGATTGTTTAACTTATTTAAACGTTCCACATTTTGATTTATTTTGTATAATTAAGGCTGTTTTACACACTATGATTTGCCAGGCTGACAGCATTGGAGTGCAAATTACTACGATTTTGATTTTGAATTTTGATTGACATGGTATTTTCTTTGAGAGTGTTAGCCTGACTTCAAAAAAATCTGTTGCTATTAGTAATAAATCAGGCGCTAAAATACATGTAAGATTTGTGCTCCAATGCTGCTGTGCCAACAAAAAATCAGGCCAAAAATTGTACTGTAGTATGTATGCCAGCCTTTAGGCAGGGCTTCTGATAGGGTGCACAGGTGCGGGACTCACAATTCTGTCAAACCTGCACAATATCACTAAAAATCTGTACAATCCCGCACAACAGTGAAACAATTATAACTAACCCATCATCTTGAAGTTCAAGCAGAAGTTCCACATCATCTCTTTCCTCAGCATCTATGACTGGCACAAGTTCCACCTTAATGAAAAATAAATTTAAATAGGGTTAAATGTAATTTAACTTAGTTAACAACTTGGAGCAAGTTTGCTCCTTGGTGGCGTGGCGTAGTGAGGCGTTAGCGTTTATTGACGTATAGTTTGAGCACGGGTAGCACATTAGCGTTGGGCATTTGTTGTTACATTACTGTTTGGGGCCTGGTTCAGGTCTGCAGGCAGTTGCGTGGCCAGCGGTATTCTCTTGCAGTTTAGGCGTGCTCGGAAATTTACTCTACTCAGCGTTTTTCGTGGCGTGGCTAGTTTATCATGTTTTGTTGGGCTTTTCTTTCCCTCCCTTCCCTCCCAGTAGTGTTACCTTGTTATTGTTGGGGATTGGTGTTGGGGGTTGGTTAGGGTTAGGGTTAGTTCGTTGTCTTATGCACTTATTATTTTTCCACTGAGCTTCTAGTCTCAGTGTGACGGGTGCTAGGGTTGGGGCTGGGTTGCAGGCGGGGCTCGTGTCTGGGTTGTGGGTAGGGCAGGCTTATGGGGTGTTCTACCTACCTGGGTTTGGGCTGGCGGTACCAGCCCCTGGCTCCTGGGCACCCAACCTCCATTTGCGACATAGGCGTTAATTAGAACTTAACTATTAAAAAATTGAATTGTGACCTTCAATTCCTTCAGGAATATTTGTTGCTTCAATGTTTTTTTCTGCTGCTTTGCAATCACTCTAACTAGCCAATCACAAACACAACAATAAACTATACTGTCTGGTGATGTCAATTAATTAACACTCTGACAACCAATGCAATTACCCACTGTACATGTAAATTAGTGCCAAGGGAACACAGACAAAACATATTATACATGTACATATACACATGTGAATGAGTCCCCATAATGATTGTACAGCTTACTTTGTAACATTCTTCAGGAACTGCAGGTGTATATCTGTTTAATGCATCTTTGATGGCTACTCTTACATGATCTCTCTGCAAAATTAAATGAACAGTGAGTCACACGGTAACCAAAGTTTACAAAACAAGATGCCTATACTGGCATATACGCAAGATGCTGGGGCTGATGATTTATTTATTCCAACTGTATGCCTTGCCGATTGATAAAACTATCATTGCTAATGGAATATTTTGAGTCACGAAGATCACGTTACATCGTTTCCCTTGTGTTAAGCTACTGAGGATCTCACCGGAAATTTTGGAAATTCCATTACGATAACATAAGCTTCTCAATGACCTCTTTTCTGTCTCCCGTTGTGGTTGGGGACTGTCAAACAAAGCAAGATTCCTTCGCCAGGAACTCTCCAATTTCCACCGTTTTAGATGTCGAGTGCTTCTTAGAAGTTATTCTTTCGATTTACCGCTTCAAAATGGTGAAATTTCCGTTTGAAAACGGCCACTTGAGTCCACAACATGTTAACAATATGGTGCCACAAATTTAATCCGTTTTTAATAAATATATCAAATGATGCGTTGACATCACACAGGTATTTAGATTCCTATCTTAACAAAATTAGGGGGTGTTTACAGGTGAAAACTCGTCCCAATGCGAGTTTGATACCGGTATGGCATTGTGATTTCATACCATGTTTACATGAATGGACACTTCAATTGTCAACAAACATGATTGTGATGCCCAGGTGGCGCCATATTGGATTGGATGTCGAAGAATGCGCATGCGCTACCCGTTCCAGACTCCAAGGAGAGTGATTTCATGCTGGAGCGAACGGCCGTACTGCATTTACATGACATCGGAATGAGTTTTCCTACCGGAATGAAAATCTCACCCCGGTACAGTTAGGGGTGAACTCGCACCAGTATGACTCGCTCTGGTATGAGATTTTGTTCTTGTATCATGTAAACAAATAAAGAGCAAAAGAGGGAACTGGAGTGAACTCGTACCGGAATGAAAGTCGCGCCGGAATCATGTAAACACCCCCTTAATGACAAAAGTAATTAATTGTTATGCCACAACATAAAAGTTGCCAACAATGTTGGACGAGTGGCGTGTGGCTAAGTGTCGTTAATTACATATCTAACATCCATCCAACAAAAAATGTTGGTAATGTAACAAGGGGCCGGGGTGCTAAATGTTCTAAACATTTTCAATTGTTGAACCAACAAAATAATTTTAATAATAATGTTAGAAAATTTAGCAGCTGCTTTTATAGGAAATTCATTTTCAACAAGTTTTGCTGGCAAATTCCATGACTTGTACATTGTACCTGGTACTGGGTCATATGTAATCCCTTCACTCTCCCATCATCTACAATTCCAAGATAAATGGTGCCCCCTTTGCCTGTGTTCAGGAACCCATTGATATTTCTGATGGCAAAAACATAACATTATTAAAATAAAATTGATGTATAATTTCTTATCAACAGGAATCAAAAATATTTCCAAAGGCAAGCAAAGAAAACAATAATTAAAATTAAAAGTTCTGACCTATAAATGATTACTACAGACTTTCGTTTACAAAATTTCTTCTCAGTGGTTGAATAATTACAAAGTATATGTACATGCATGCAGAATGACATGAAACTTATATAATTATAATCATGTACCATAATGACATAATTTTTAACTGAATTTCACATACATACAAACAGTTTAGCTTTTACTTTGTGGTATGAGATCAAAATGGATGCATGTTTCTTCTGGTGAATGCATTAATTTTTTGACACCTTAGTCAAAGAGAATGTCTACAACTGATTCTTTTTTGTGCACTCAAGCTTTGAGCTCCAGTTGATATGATTATAAAAAATTAATATACATCTTTTGTATGTGTATTTATAACTACTTGCACAGTGATTAGCTTTTCACGTTGTTAAGGACTGTAACAATTTAAGTACTGATATTAGGAACTGTGAGTGTATGTTAATTAAATCTACTTACTTTTTCGGTTTATGAGTTTCTTTATCAACTTTCTATAATAAACTAGTGATTTCAATATGAAAGTGGGTGCTGGCGAAGGGGGATAAAGTTGTGGGGATTTAATTGAACAGTGAATGGGTTTGGAAAAGGGGGTCGACTTTGAGGGTGGGAGGAGTAGGTTTCAGTTGGATGAGTTGTAAAAATCATGACTACAGCAAGCATTGGTTTTGAAAATGGGTCATAGCAGGTTTAGTGATTTGTTTAACCCACACTGGGGAAGAAATGTTGAAAACGCTTCTTTTTTGTGGGATGGGGGTGTTGGTGAAGTGGACGGATCAGCCGCCCCAAACGGCACAGATTTTGAATTATTTGCCTCCACGAGCAAAGAACTCAAGTGAAAGTGCAACGAGTCGTTTGATTTCAGAGTGAAGCAATCATCTGATTTCACAGTTGCACAGTTCGCTTCGACGAGCGATCGACATGTTTCAATTCTTTTGCCTCAACGGACACACTTACGGACCGAAGGAGCATGACTCAACGGTCGAATTGTATCCTGCATTAACTCCACAGATTTTGAATGATTGGGCTCCACGGGCGAAGAACTAGTGTGAAAGTACAACGAGTCCTTTGATTTCACAGTTGAGTGGTTCGCAGATTTTCAATTATTAGCCTCCACGGTATTTTTTCTATTTGCTGTCTTTATTTGCTTCTGTAATCATTCATCAAGGTCACGAACGGATAGAGATCAATTTGTGTTTGGCTGCTTTTATACATCCACCGCTTGAGAATTGAGATCACTTTCCACGGGAAAATTTTACCACGATCTTACGCACAGACGGTTTCGAGGCACAGTTGACTTTGCCATAAAACAAATAGGTAAGTATTTCTAAATATTTTTATTTGCTAGATGTCTTCATTTGCTTGTGAAATATATTCATCAAGGTCGAGAAAAGGATCAATGATGAATCCCGTGGAAAGTGATATCTTTCCGTTCGTGACCTTGATGAATGATTACAAAAGCAAACGTCAACTGCACCTCGTAACCGAAAGCGTCTGACAGCGTGCGATTCTCAAGTGCAAAGTGAGGTGTGCATCCCGGATTATATGTCAGGCATGTGATTTGCGCATGATTGTCGTCTCAACCATCCCGGATAATGCTCTACTGCGCCAGCTTCGAGTCTTACATCCGACAAAATTTTGGATTTTTTCCCCTATAGTGTGAATAGTGTGCTGTCTCGCTAACGCTCGCCAGCAATTACTATATTTATTATTTTTTATTCATAACATTTTCTCGGTTTGTTGTTAATTTTCTATTGAAGCATTGTTGTTATTTCATAAATATTCAACCCAGAACCTCATTGTAAATCACTTTGTGATGGAGCTTTCTAGTAAAATATTGATCAACAACGTCCTACTGACGATCACGTGACAGTCCGACATGGTATATCAGGAATGTATCATCACGTGTGCATTTCCTCAAACAGGGTTAAGCATAGACAATCTGTCACTTATATTAATGAAGCTTAATATCCCATTCAACTCAAGGAAATCTTTATCTACCACTCAAAATTCAAGTCTTTTGTTCAAATACCGTGACACAGCCTTCCGGGATCGTCTATCTGTTCCTGGAATATAACACCAGGGAGGTACTTCCTCTGCTGTAATGTTCCTATGACCTTTGAATTCATGTGTTGCATCTTCTTCAAACGGAACAACTGAATTCAAAACGTAGAAACGCCGAGATATTTCGGAGAAACGAGTCATTTCACGTTCACACTGCTCCCGTTCAGTGGTCCGCCATGATGGTTTCTCGTTTCTCTGCCCCAGTCCCCTAGTGAGCCTCGTTTTCAGCACAACTTGCTTTTCAGGATTTCCTTCCTTTTCTCGAGCCGCCGCCATATTCTTGGAGCCATTTCTTACCATTTTCTGTGGGATTTTACGCTTGTCCCTTCGTCACTTTCAGATAGAAAAACATTGGTTCTTTTTCTACAGTGAATGCTTAAGTCGTTTCAAAGCATTAGTGAAGGAGGCTTCTCGAATTTTGGCAGCAAATTATACAAAGATAAATTGTGGCTCATTTGGAACAACGCCGGTGTTTTTGGCTTTGAGCGAATTTGCAGTGCTGAGTAGAAGCTTAAGAGTGAAGGGAAAGAAAACCGTCGTAGATTACCACGAGTTTAATCTTCTCTACACTTGTTCGGAGCTGGAGGCAAACAGCGTTCACTTGTTTGAAAGCAGCGTCGAATAAAACGCTGGTAAGATCGATGGCAAACACCGCTCGAGCAAGAGTGTACTCGGATGTGAACGTGCATCGGCCGAGAGAATATTGGGATTACGAATCTCATGTCATAGAGTGGGGGTGAGTTTTGCTAAGTTTTAAATCATTAAAGATCACTGTAGAAGTTAAGCTTGTTGAGTAAACACACGCCATTTGTACATACAGGTTTTACTGTATTTTGCAATGACATGCACCAACCAAGTCATAGCTTCACGCCATGTTTTGTTGGACATGTACAACGTGGTTGATTGTCCTAAGCAAGGCGGAAGTGATAAAATGGTCTGCTAGCTAAGAAGAACGAATTGCTTCGGTTCCCGTGAACTATTTGTTTTCTCTGTATGTTGGTGTTGGTTCGTGACGACTAATTTTTTTCTTAAATGATTTTTAGTGTGTAATTGTCAAGTGACATCCGGGTCGTCAATTGAAAGTAAATGAAATACCATTGGTGTCATCTCCTGCAGATATGATTTATAACACCTTTGACTTGCAGAGCGTTTAATTTTTTTTACAGAAATTCTTCGTGGTATAAAATAGAATGAGTGAGGTCGTTGTTTAAAATTCCCCACATACTTATGCTTTTTTGTCTTGCACATATTTTTTGAGTAATTCTTGCATCTTTGTAAACTTTTGTATTTTTTGCAACAGTGTTGCCATAGAAGTCACTCTTAAACATTTCATTTATTATAAAGAAATACTGAGTATATGTCCTGTTTTTTTAGTGTTCTCGTTGGTTTCCATTTTGTTCCGAGTGATGTTTTTATACGTTTATGGCTGTTAAGTAGTTGCACCCCCAACAATTTACCACGGCTCCTAGTAACACGGGATTTAGTGGCTGAAACAAATAAATATTTAATGAAATGTAGCAGAAGTTAATAAAACCTCGAGATGTACAGGTTTATTTCAAATCTCTTGCAATTCTTGGCTTTGTTGAACTATGGCTATTTTTCAAATAACTGGTATAGATTTTAATTAAAGTGCTTAGGTGTATTTCTTTTAATAAAGACATGTCTATTAAAATAATATTGTCATAGGAGAAGACAAACTTTGGATTGAAGCCAAAATGTAAATGTTGTGTTTAGAAATTAATTTTTGAAATCTGGGTTTGGTTAGTGTTTATGTTTGCTTGGAGATGCCATTTAAGCAAATCTATAAAGATATGCAGGTTCCCATTGCAATGGATACTTTTGACATCCATTGTATAGCAGGGTTTTCAATATATACTTCTGTAAAATACACTGCATCCATACCCACCTCTCCCCTTCCACACATACAACATGTATACATAAACAGAAGGGATTTTTTCCCAATGAACTGTCCATCCTTAGCTTGGACTGTTCAAAGTTGGTTCCCAAACTACAGTACAGCTTGTCTTGCCTTTGGAATTTCCAGAATTTTGATTCATCCCCTGGAATTGTTGAATTCAATATCTGATTGAAGCTCACCACCCCAAGCTTTATGATCTCCATACATTTTCCGGTAAATCATCTTAAAGTGTGATTGTGTGGTTCCAGAAAATATCCATACCCCCCCCCCCCACGGAAGACCATTGGAAATTCCGAGGGGGAAGGGGGGTTAAGGGGCAGTAATTTCCGAGAGGTAGGGGGGTTTCGTGGGGAACTAGTTTTCCAAAGGGTCACGAACCATGTACAAAACATTGAAAGCAACACAGGATCGATCTGATGCACAAAAACAAATTTACGTGCGTTGTTTTGAAACAAAAGCAGTGAAAACGATGTATCATTCTGGAAAAAGTCATTTTGGTAGAAGTGTTGTCTGGTTAATCCTTCTGATAAGCGAAAGTAACAGCGGCGTGACAGGTTTTTTTTTCTTTGAAGTTCGACTTCGCGGCACGATCAATCAGCCTCATATCATGCCGAGCATGTCTGTGACTTCACAATCGTTTGAAAATTGAGGTTTGAAATAAATAAAAGCCCTCTTTACTTGTATTGTAGCATCAAATGAGTGAGATTAAAAGGTTTCTGAACAAAGCGACTTTTTTGATGGGCATGGCCTTTCGCATTTCCACAGGTTAGTTTGCGGTTGAAATCTATTTCTGACACGGCGAAATGTACAACGGGCCTGCAGGCGCGCTTATTTATTTATTTCCCACAGAAAATTATTTTTCTGCGGCCACAAAACGTGTAATTTCTTCAATGCAATCTTTCACAAAAAAGATTTCTGGAAGAAAGAGAAAAGATTCTGCAGAGATCTTTCCATCCAGTGAATATTGATGTACATTGCAGTCACTGAATCAAATGCACAACTTTTTTGATACATAGTATGCAAATTTTGTTCAAGATTGAATCCCATGGGACGTGAAACAGCGACGTTTATTTGATAAAAACGTGACATAAAACGTCAAAAACACAAACTTTTTTCTTTCTCGAATTCATTTCATTCATGAACTCGGTGCAGAGATAACTATTTGTATTAAGTGCCGAGACGCAATTGCCACGGCCGGACTAATTAATTTTGAAGTTTTGAAGGGAGAACCTTTTGAAACTGTTCTCAAAGGCGGCTTATAATATTAATTCTTGTGCATGCAGCCAGTTTTCGACTGGGTTTTCAAAGTTCTTCAAATTCTACTTGATAAATAAAAAACCCAGCATCGTATATTCAATCTGCAACTTATATTCATAGCGGTTTCTTTGCGGTATTTAATAAGCAAACGTTTTTCTGCAGAGGTCATTACGAAAATGGAATTTGCAAGGCCGTCGTAATTTTAGGTGAAAAAGAAAAGTTGTAACGTGATAGAGATAATTTCTTAAGCGCTCGAGAAAGTTATAGACGTAAACTACGCAACAACAAAGAATACGACCGTGTTTTTTGACGAAAAAAAAATTGACCATTTTAGAGTTCTATCCAATTTTTCCGGATATAGTTTAAGCAAAAGGATAAACAAGTAAAATAGCGCAGTGTTGTAAATAGCTGAACTAGAGTTGTCGACGTTGCTTCAATAATAAAAAAATTGATCGTAATAGTGTGAGTAGTCAATTTTCTTAGTCTAAATGGATTTTGAACTTCCGCGGGTTTCATGGAAGATGGTTCTAAAAACCGGGAAATTCCGGAGGGGTGGGGGGGTCATCATAAACCCTCTGGAACGGAAATTCCGAGGGGGTGGGGGGGTTAAAATAAAAATGTCTTCCGTGGGAGGGGTATGGATATTTTCTGGAACCACACATTATACACCATACTTGTAAAGGGACCGGTATGAGCTCAATTCAATATGACTTCAACTCAGCTTGTATATGAGACTGGTGAAATGTTGCATTAACAAATTGTGGCAGTTTTCTATGGTCTATACTCTATGGACCATAAATTGACATCATAAAAATTATATTAAAAAATTGAGTGGACGTGGCTTGTAGTGTCAATGTAAAGTTTTGAACATTTTGTTGGGTCATCAGGGTTCGTGCTACTCCTTGAAGTTTTTGAAAAGCCGCGGAATTTAATTTTAGATTTCAAGGGCGCTTGAAAAGCCCTTGAAAAGAAGAATTTTTGCTGAAAGTGCTTGAAAATAATGAAAACTCCTTGAATTTTTGTTCGGATGGAAAAGAATGTAGGATTGTTTTAAAGTAATTCAGGGATTGAGCGCAGATTTCAAAATCGGGGACAGATTATTGATTTAATAAAAACATTTCGAAACATAGCGCAAGACAAAGTGGACTTGCTTTGAACACTCCTTGAAAACTCAGTTTTTAGTGCTTGAATACTCCTGGAATTTTACGTCCAAAAACCAGCGCAGTATGATCATTTTATTGTCTATAAGAGTATACAGAAAACTGCCATTGATTTTTTTATTTATTTTTTTATTTTTATGATAACATGAAAAAATATGAGCAGAATAGACCAATTTCAGTATATTGAAATTCGTACTTGGCTACAAGGCTTGGGGGGAATAAAACAACAGAAATTACATTGAGGCTCAGAGGTGAATAATAATTAGTTTCTTTTGTTTTATTTCCTTTAGCCTCGTAATCAAGCTTGAATTTTAATTTATCGAAATTGGTCTATTGGCTTTATTTTCCCTTGAGAAAGCATGTCTGTTGCATAGATCTGATGTCATTTTTGTCGTCCACACTCTTAGAGACAATATTGACGAGCCAATCAGTGAGTGAGAATGTTGAGGGTTATTGTAAAAGTAAATAAAAATATGGCAGGTGGTCAATCCTTACTTTTGATTTCATCATTCCCCGTAGATGTACAGGTCAAGGTTTGCGTTTAATGTTATACCTGTATGCATGTTGTTTTTTTTTTATGTCATGTTCTGTGGACTTGAATGTGCCTGTATGCTAGTACTGTACACACATTAGATAAGAAATGCTTTTCAAATGTACATTGTAGGTATCCACAGATCAATATGACAGTTCTATTCTATTTTGTAGGCAGCAAGATAATTATGAACTTGTCCGTAAACTGGGCCGAGGAAAATACAGTGAAGTCTTTGAAGCAATAAACATCACAAATGATGAGAAAGTGGTAGTTAAAATTTTAAAGGTAAGTAAGTTTGAAGCACAGAGTAAAATTAATGGCAATCAGCATAATGATTATACTGTAGCACTCTGCAGATGCTTTTAAAAATAGGTTTGCATCCTTTTAAGGGAAACAGTGATATTGCATGGCTTTGAATGATCATGACTTGGCATGAATTGTATACAAATCGATTGGATTGAAAATAGAAAAAATGAAAATTTGCATATACATGTAAATTATGATATAAATATTTGATCACAGCACAAATGAAAATAATCAGTTTTTCAAGCTTGCATTTTTTTTTGCACGATGTTAATAGCTAAAGGTCCTTACATTTGCAGCTTTACCAATAATCTATATGTAATTTCATGTGCTTTAGGGGCTACATGTATTCTAGCAATTTCCTTTAGAAGGCTTATTTGGTCTCTTAGAGATTTGAGAAAGTCTACTATTTTCAGGGAGTTCATATCATGTGACTTGGCTTGATAGCAGATTAAATTTGTAGTATACACTCTAATGTTTTGTAGATTGAGTTGAAAATACTATATACTGACACTGTTTGCAAAAATCTTCAGCTGTCAAATGTCTTGGGACAATGTACATGTACATGTAATAGGAACTTAACCTTTCTTGGTGAAATTTGTGCAGCATGTTTGACAAACTTCTGCCAACTAATTTGTAACAATGTATTATTTGGGATTCATGTAATCCAGCAATGCCACACTCTTGAAAAAACACTGGTGTTAGTTAGAGAAAGGATACTTCCTAAACTGGGAGAAAAATTCTCATTTCATAAGCCAGTTTTTTGCATGCTGTATTCATTCTGAACAGTGTCAAAGTGTTATGCAACATGAACTAAAGACATGCAAAGACAAGTCAAATTGAAAATAGTAAATAATTTTCATTGCAGCCTGTTAAAAAGAAGAAAATCAAGCGAGAGATAAAAATCTTAGAAAACCTCAGAGGAGGACCAAATATCATTAATCTTCTTGATGTTGTTAAAGATCCAGTGGTATGTACAGTGTATCTGCATTCTGCAATAAGCATCACAGTTGCAACACACAAAAAAATCACAGTTGAAACAGGTCAAGAATTTGAAGAAAGACTAAACACAATCCCTTTATAGCAAAATAAGGGCTGATTTACACCAGGGGAATTTTGATAAAGTTTTGTTTTTTGATTAACTTCTGTCACCACACAAACTTCACAACGTGACTACAGTACCGCTTGAAACTATGGGACCATTTGCATGCAGTAAAACCTTGTCTTTGCCGAATGTGATTGCCGCGAATTCACCGCAGTGGGACGAAAACCGCAACAGCGGCAAAGACGAAAGCAACCGAAAGCCGCCGGGAATTCGACGCGGCAATGCGTCGGTAAAAATACAATAATGACTAATTACTATTGTCAGGGTATTGTCAAACAATATCTCACCTTTCATCCTAAAGAAGCTCTCAAACAAAAGAATTAGTAAAGACTCACCGAATCAGAAACCGAACGACCGATAACAATTCGTTTGGCAGTCACTGAGAAAAGTTTCTTTTTCTGAATTTGGGACATGTTCAGTTTTTGTCACGCTACAGGCAATAATCACAGAGCAAAAGACATAGTTTCAGTTTAATTCTTGCTGTTTACGCCACACAGGCAAGAAAGATATTCTATTCGTTTGATAAACCTCCTTCTGATGTAAAGTGCGCAACAAAGTTCAATCGAAATAGCGATGCTGAATTTAAAATATGCAATCGGATTTCAGTACGGACTCGGAGAAAAACAAAGTGAAAATCCCTCCAAATGTATTGCCAGTGTAATCCGGATTCGAAAAACTAAGACTTCGTAATAGATTTTATTCGGTATCGAGTGTGAGCGATAAGATCGATTCACTTGGAGCAAACACAAACGCGGAGAATTACCACAGCGCTTAACGTATTTCTATTAATCTTTACTTTGGATAAAACGAAAACAGCAACTTTAGCAAAAGTGAAAAGCCCCTTCCGATGTTTTAAAACGTTGAGAGAAACCGTCGTTTGGACGTAGAAAGGACCGTACCATGATGAAAACACCGGGAAGATTTCAGTCACGTGCTAGGCAACCAAATTCCTTCACGTGTATCAAGTTTCATTCCGCAACAACACAACGCAGAAAAAAAATTATAGTAAGTTAATTTACGGCGACTCTTGGTAGGAAACCTGGACGCTTGCAGTTTGTTATTCAGCCACAATGGGAGTAGTAGTGCCTTTTCATATATGCCCAACTAGTTCCATTGTAATTCCTTCAAAAAGACCTGGAAGCGCTCTCTTCTTTCGTAGACTAGCATTCGAGCTTTGTGTTGCTTCACGTATCGAAAGGAATTGTGCGAGTGAAGTTTAATGAATTGTTTTGCACGTTAAGCAAATAATTTTTGGCATAATCCGAAATATTATTACATTTACCAGTTCAATTCACGAGTTCGCTCACAGAGCGCTTTGATTATTTCCCTTGAGAGCGAGTGCGCTTCCGTGAAATTTATCACACCTAAAACCCGACAGTTCGCTTATTGTCCTCGAAGAACATGAAAACAAAGCGAACAATAGCCTATTCAAACCCAACCGCGTCCTGCCTTTCACCGCGGCTTAAGTCAACCGGAAAAAACCTAGGTGAAACCCAGGTTTTTATTGCGGTTAGACGAGGTTTTGCCTAGGTGAAACCGCAGATCAAAACCGCAAATCGACCGAGGCAAATTCGTGGCAAATGGTCCCATAGTTTCGAGCGGTACTGTAGTGTTTTGCAGATTTGCAAAAAATAAATGAAAGAAAGAGAAGAAGAAGAAGAAAAGAAATTGAAAACTTTTTTACTATGGATTATTTTGCTGTTGTTTATTAGACTGTGATGTGCCCAAGGGATGATGGAAACCCCCACTAAAAGGAACTATCCATGTTCCTCCATTTGTTAATGGTACATGTATTTTTTTGGTTGCAGTCAAGAACACCTGCGCTAGTTTTTGAGTACGTTAACAACACAGATTTTAAGGTGAGTTGTTGCACACAGATACAGTGCAGCTCATAGATAAAAAAAAAAAAAAAACATGCAGCACTTGTGTGAATTTTGTACAGGGACTGTATCTACTTGTTTGAAACAACAACAACAAGTCAACAAAAAGCACTTGGGAAAATAGATGTAGATGTCTAACCTATAAATGACATGACCAAAGGTTTCATCAAGGATTTCATTGTTAAGGATGTGTGCTTTCTCTTACATGTAGTTGTAGAATGATATGGAATGTTGTCTACACAGTGGTGTAAGTCACACTTATTTCACTGCAACATGTGGTTGTCAATTATTTTGTTTTTGTTTTGCTTGTGGTAATAACTATACTTTGTAACAATAATTTATTGAAACTGTCATCTTTTCTTTCACAGCAACTGTACCAGAGATTTACGGACTTTGATGTCAGATTTTACTTATACGAACTTTTGAAGGTAAGTGTGATTTGTTTTCCGTGGCTTTGTGTGTTTTGCATTACTCTTTTTTTTTTATAAGAATGTCTAATTTTCCGGCTGAGGCTGAAACAAAAGTGGATGTTCTTAGCTTTTTTATGTTTTGAGCTTAAAACGTTCTTAAGTATCTTCTTAAGTTACCTGGTTTAGAATTTCGGAAAGCGATATGAATGTGACCAGGAAACCCAACAAAGAGACCATTGTGTACTGTGTCGTGCCAAATTCCTTTGCCAATGCAAAGGTGTTTTTAGCTGTTTTTAGGTGTTTTTGCTCAATACAAATGAATAAAAATGTTTTTATAATTATCTCTAATATTGCCAGGTTGGGTACGTTCTTAGCATGTTTTTTATCATTCTGGATGAATGTCAGCCTCAACGTTCTTTTAAAAAAGGCTCTCATATATACGTAATTATATAAAAAAAAGAGTGTAACAAGAGTTTATGAATGTTATTACTGAACATTGTAATTGTTACAAATGTGTATGTGTATTCAAGATTCAAGTACATGTATTGTCTATTGTCTTTCAGGCCCTGGACTATTGTCACAGTATGGGTATAATGCACAGGGATGTTAAGCCTCATAATGTTATGATTGATCACGACAACAGAAAGGTATGTGCCTGACTAACCATGATTGTGAATAATATTCACAGTGCATGCAATGTATACATTAAACATACAAACGTCATGTACAAGTTTTGTTGACAGTTACTATGAGTCCTAGCTATTTTTAATCAAAAGTTTGGTTTTATCAACAGAGTGGATAAGGTTTGAAGATGTTCACAAAATCAGTCACCTAATTTTCTCCTTCCACAAAGATCTTAGAGACGTTGAATAAAATTACAAATGTGCATCCAAACCAGTCACTCTGCACTTGAACCTCACTAACCATTGTTACAAGCACATGACAGTCTGTGGCTTTTCTCTAGCTACATCATGGTAACACCAAAAGCTACAGAAGATTAGAACAAAAATTCATCTTCCAAACCGGCACTCAATTCCCACAGAATCAACAAACGCTTTTCATTCAACTAATTTGTGACCGTACACGGGAAAACGTACTTTAACGCTTATCCGTTAAACGGGCAAAACCGTTAACCATCCGTTAGCTGCCCGTTAGAAAGTTCCTTCAAAAGCGTTAGAGGCGTTAACAAAACCGTTAGCTTTAAACGTTTAGCGTTAGAACAAAAAGTTTACCCGTTAGCCGAAGTTCTGTATCCGTTAGCCGTTAGAATTAGAGCGTTAGAGCGGACAGCGTAGGCGTTGATACAAAATTTGTATCCGTTAGAACGCCTGGCAGAGGCGTTAGAAAAAATTACCTTCCGTTAAACGGGTAAATCAACTGTTTACTATCTGCCGTTAGAATTGCGTGAGAAATAGCCATGTTTCGGTCAGAAGTTTCACTGCTCCGTACGTAAAGAAAGATTTCACTGAAGCGACCTTTTTAGGTCATGAAGCAGACGAGCGAGCGAAATTCTCGTTCGCAGGCGTATCCTAAACAAATTCGTTATAACTTCTGCGAAAGAAACTGGCCATGAGCGAGCGACATAGTCGCAAGAGGGAAAAAGACGAATCAAATGATTTTATTGTACGTCTAGCGAAAGTTTTGACGATTGGTTTGTGCTGTTGACTGATAATGTTGTTTATGTCGTAATTCAAGTGGTAAGTCTTTGTCGCGTCAGGTCTCTTTCGAGCGGAAAGTTGTTTACATAAATATGTCCAGCACGAACGCTTTTTGCTATAAAGTGGTTGTTGTCTTGTATTTGATTTAAGCTTTCATGGTGATAAAACCTCTTTAGCTTGACGACATCCTGAAATTGGCATTGGAATAAATTATTCTGATATTGAACAGGAATTAAGCCGTCAAACGCTCCTCGGTGGAATTATTTGACATCCGTGACTTTATAAAATGAAATTTTAAACATTACTTTCATTCAAGTCTTTTATATTTCTGATGGCAGTATAAACGAAGCAAGCAGAGCGTGTGAATGCGCAAGTTCACGTCAACTCCGTCGTAAACAAAATGCAAAAAATAGACGCGGCAAGAAATTGTGCGAACAGTTTGTTTTCATTTTGCGCTCGTTGACTATGTTTACATGAAAATATTTCAAGCTTTTATGCCTATACCGATCCGGCCATTTCGCTCCACGACAACCTAAAAATTAATTTGCTTCAGACTTTGTTCAGATCTTGTCAAACGCTCCTCGGTGAAAACATTTGACATTCGCGACTATGCCATATGAAATTTAGATTTTCGTGTGTGGTTTTTTATACTTCACATCGTGCAACGTGATTGTGAGATATTCGGCAGTTCGTGAAAATCTTGTCGGTACACTAGACTGTATCTACCGCTTCTAATGCTCATGCAAGTCGTTATTGTAAGCGTTAGATTTTTTTCTCGGCCGTTTAACGGCTCCACCTAAGCGTTAGAACAGGTTGCGTAAGCGTTAGAAAGTTTTCATGAGCCGTTAGACAGAATTAGTTAGGCGTTAGAGCGTTAGGGTCAAACGTTAGAACGCTCAAATGATCCGTTTGCCATGACCAGTTTGCCGTTAGACCGTTAGGACAAACCGTTAGAACGCTTTCAAGGCCGTTAACTACCCGTTAACTACCCGTTAGTTTTTAGCCGTTTAACAGATAAGCATTAAAGTACGTTTTCCCATGTACGGTCACATTTGTTCTTGTTTTTTAAGTTATCATGCATGCTCCCATTAATAGCATAGCTGCACTGCTCACTTACAGGCTCACTTACAGCTGTATATTCACTTTGATGAAGTAAAAAAAATCTTGCTGTTTTCTGAGTAAAATGACCTTACAACTCTCAAGATAAACAACAACAACAGGTTGTTTCAAGGGTATTGAGCTGTAACAGGTGTTGGGGGTTGTTGCCCTTAGTGACAGCTCTTTTTTTTTTTCATTTTTTCATTTCAATTTTTCTTTTTTATCAGACATTGATATGCCCAAATTCTGGTAAAATAATGGGCTTGAGTTTATCGAAATGAATGAACTGTCAGAGATTGTAAGCTAAAAGTGAGGCAAGCCAAAAAAAGCAGAAAAAAATTCCAAATGTTGAATTTGATATTCATTTCCTACATGTGTATTTTGTTTGTTTGTTTTTTTCTTTTTGATTGCCCTCATTTTTGGCATATGGACTGCAACAGTTCATTTAAATAAAAACCAAACATCAACCTAAAATATTATTTGACACAGTCTCTTTGTATCTCCAGCTTCTCAGTGTTGATTAGTTTTGTTTATTTGTTTTGTTTCTTTCTCCTTGGTTAGTTGCGGTTAATAGACTGGGGCTTGGCTGAGTTTTATCATCCTGGTCAAGAATACAATGTGCGAGTAGCTTCCAGATATTTCAAAGGACCAGAATTACTGGTTGATCATCAGGTATGTGCTTCAGCATCAGTATGGCTTAGCAAGGCTATCAATAAGATTTCAAGTTGCCAGGTATATGCAATTAGTAGGCGGGGAATTGAACAGCTAGGAAATTCTATTGCTTCTATTTTCCGGGGGTCATGCTCATAGTTGCCGGGGGAAATCCCCGGTCCCTGGCCCTTAGTGACAACCCTGGCTTAGCGTACATGCTCGGACACGTGCTGCAGTCCCATGAAAAGTACAGTACATGTTCACTGAAAGCTTTACTAAAGAGATTTGTTATTGTGTGGCTTTTATGTAACAAGGAACATCATATCTATAAGAATTTTACCACAAACTGTTACGTTAAGGTGCTGCATGTGAATCAACTTAATAAATTATCAAAGTGACAGCACAGAGCTGTCCAGTGTCTCAGAACTAATGGATGTTTTTTTTTCTTTTTTGGAGGGGAGGGGTGGTATATTTATCTGTCATTTGCACTATTACAGTTGGATGTAATGGTTCCCACTGCATCTACATGTAGGCACTGTAGGTTAAGGGGAGAGCTTGCAAGTTAAAAACTCCCCTACCCCCCATCTCAAATTGCCAATTGTTAGTGATAAAAATGGGAGAAATGTGGAAGAGAAACTAATGTTGGTATATTTTTGTAGGAATACGACTATTCCCTTGACATGTGGAGTTTTGGCTGTATGCTGGCTAGTATGGTGAGTTTCCCTCCTTTGAACAATTTTTATTGAATTTTTTTGGTATCCTGGCAATGTAATGCATTATTTACATGTACCAGACGGGAATTTTGCTTTTGCTGCATAAATCTACAAGGACCACAACCACTGCCCTCTGGTTAATTATAAACATATTCAGTAAACATTCTATAATGCATGTTCCTCTCATTACAGATTTTCAGAAAAGAGCCTTTCTTTCATGGACACGACAACTATGACCAGGTGAGTGGGCAGCTAATTGTTTTTCTCTTCCACCTGTGGCATTCTGTACATGATTGTTATTAGTTTTAACATTTACCTATTTATATATTTCTCTGTTAAATACGCAATTCAGTCTAATGACTGTGATGTATTTGTGAATAAACAGTCTATTCTATTCTATTCTATTCTATTCTATTCTTTCTATTCTTTCTATTCATGTTATGATGTACAATTATATAACCTAACAGTATGAACTCTTCTTGGAAACAATGTACCCATTCCTGTTTTTCCGTGTCTCAAAAAGCTGTTTGAAACTGTGGACACTTGAATTGAATGTTGTTAAACACGACATGTATGTTATGGAGCCTGAATTTTAATTTTTGCTTTGTTTTGTTTATTTATGGGGGAGGGCGGGGGGTGCATTTACTTTAAAAACTCCTAACTGTAGGGGGCCCATACAGACAAAACTTAACCCAACCCAGTTCCAATAGCATGGTGCAGCGACATGTAGGAGTGTTACTACTGGGCCCCAATGCCCCCCTCTCCCTCCCCACCCACCTGGGATGGAATGAAAGTCCATAACAGGGTTACCCACAGAATATTTCCACCAGTGTACCCAGTTATACACCCAGGTGGAGAGAGACAAAGCAGTGAAAATTATGTTTCTTTTCTAAAGGCCAACTTGGCCTTGAACCACTGATGCTCAAATCATACATGTAGCCTTCCCAGAAGCCTAGTTCTGCTTTTATTACATGTACTACACCACATTACTACCACACCGAAGTAGTTCATTGATTTTTTTCTATTTATCTTTTCTCAGCTTGTCAGAATTGCCAAGGTTATAGGGACAGACGAGCTGTTCGAGTATGTTGAGAAGTACCATATAGAATTAGACCCAAGATTCAATGATATCTTAGGGAGGTGAGTTCATTTTTACCATGCTTTTGGTTGAAAATGTGAACTTTGATATGTCTATTTTCGGAGCTTCCATCAAAGGAGAGGAAAATATGCGTAACTTTCTTCAGTTCTTTGTTCTCACTTTTAAAGTTTACAGCTGTAATAACATGTAAAGTGTTAGCAATTTTTTAGATTCACATGTGCAGTAAGCATGGGAGTATTTTCACAAAATAATGATTCAGTACCTGGTGTTACAGGCTAGGTAAAGACTCTGTTGACATTGTAAGTTTCTCATTTGCAGCTTATGTACCCAATAAATATTACAGTCATACACTGCATGGTAAACTAGTGTCATTAATCAATGATTCCTTTATGGGCTTTTTCAGACATTCTAGAAAAAGATGGGAAAGATTCATTCACTCAGAAAATGAGCTGTTAGTAAGTCCAGAAGCAATTGACTTGCTGGATAAGCTCCTCAAATATGATATAGCGGTAAGTTGGCCATGAACATTCTTGTTAGATTTGTGCGCTAAGGTAATTTTTAGTTACAATTACAGCATTTAGTACATGTATTTTAATAGCAGTCTGCATGTACAGTGTATTAATTTTAGCAGCAATTTCATTAGTCAGTAGCAAAATTTATATTATTACGACTGTAGCTGTACTAAAGTCAACTCTCACAAATTTAAACAGTGTTTCTCTCGAAGAGTGAAATTTACTGGTAATAGTAAAGTGAAGCATAATCTCAGAACGTCTCTTGATGTGACTGCAAGACAGTAACATTTTGCTACATTATACAACGAAACCTTCAATGAACAAAACTGAGACTGCAATGGACTCTTGACTGTAGTCCTAAGGGTGTTCTATTATTGCAGCAGGCTTCACAGCATTTTGTTTTCTGTTTGCTTAGGAACGCCTCACAGCAAGAGAAGCCATGGAGCATCCCTATTTCTGTGAGTTAATTTGTTACATCAACCTGGGTCATGTCATTGACTGACTAACATACATGTACAATGTACTGACTGTGGTACTTTCAATAACACTGGAGTTTTCAAGAGTTTTTAAGATTTTAAAAGAAAAATTTACCACTAACGTAATCATTAAGAGAATAATGAAGATTCAGGGGGTGGACCTTTATTTAACATTCCCCTCATAAAGACAGGTTTACTTTTCACATCAGCTCATCTGACTCCTTTACTGTTGTGTGTTTGCCCCCCTCCCCCCAACTTGAATTACACTAGCCCACCACACCATTTGAAAAACAAGGTGGGCTGGGGGGGGGGGGGGGGCTTCCTCTATGTACTTAAATTTTTAGTTACATGTACAGTAAATGCATACTAATGATCCACCTTTTTATACTTTAGACCCAGTGGTGAAACAAGAACAACAGAGACTAGCCTCTGGACAGCCAGTGATCAATTCACCAGACCCTATGCAGTCGAGCAGCACGCCAACTCAGCAGATTGGGTCTCCTATCCCGCCATCATCGTCGTCACCGCTGCCCAATTCCACACCTGCATGACAATACTGGTCATGCAACAAAGAAGACATCGGTTTATGGGCTTAACCTTAATGTTGTTTTTCTGAGGTGGAGAGAAATGTCTGCTTTGGTGCTTTCTGTTTCCATGGGAAAAGAGAGAAAAAATCTAGTTTAAATGCTTTTGATATTCTTGATCAGATTAAGGAAGGTGCCTCTTAGCACAGAGGTGCATGTACATGTATTTTTGGTCAGTTTATGACCGTGGGAAAAGTAGATCTTTGCCGGCGTTATTGGCATCCAGAAAGAAACTTAGGGGTAACCCACATTGCTTCGAGATAATTAAACAGCCATAATTCTGAAATGCTCTAAAATACATTTCTTTCTAAGATGAACCCTAATGCGTGGTTACCCTTAAGTTCCCTTAGAAATTTCCCAAGTTTATTAACGGTATAAAGCTATGAATTTTTCTTTACATTACAGCGTTAAGTATTTCAAGAATAACAATTGTTTCCCAAGTATTTTGAATCTTGTTTTCAGTTAATGCGTCTTTTTTGGAAAGATTTCCAGAGAAATGTCCAACATTCCATTCAAATGCCGGACATTACAAAGAGAAATTGGAATGATCATTTCATTCTCAGAAATACTGGCCACGTGTGACATGGATTGTATGTAATTATTTACTGGATGTCAGTAACCTTCGTTGAGATCTGCTCTTCTAGCATAGTTGTTAACTGGGCAAAAATATTTTTGTTTTCGTGAGCTCTGTCATTAATATTTAGACATTTCCAAGATGCGTAGAATGTATGCATAGTACATGTAGAAAGAGGAGGCATCTTCCTTGATGGGAGGCATGGTCAGCAAAAACAGCTTATTGCTTTGATGCAAGTTTCCCAAAGTGGGTGACAGCTGTTTTTGTGGCTTTACACTAACCGTTCAAGCAGAAATGTATTATACAAAAGTGCTTCGAAGAGACCATTGTTATTTTTACAAACATCTTTTATTAATATTTATGATGCTTTTCTTTACTTCAATTTAGAGGAGATTTTGAAAAAAACATTGGAAAAGAGGTTAGCAATTAAATTAAGGAACAGCATTTCGATGTCTTTAACATGTCATTGTCAAGTTCAAGTGAACAGATATAATTCTAATGCATTAAATATATAATTACCTGCTTGCAGCATGTGGAAAAGGTTTGTTCATTTGAACTTGACAATGTAATGCGGACAGGTTCATTAATTTGTCACACTCATCCTAATCTTATTATAAACTGTTTCTCTCAGACTTCCAATGTCAATATTTGGGTTTTGTTTATGAAGTCAACGGCAGGTTGTCTTTGGATGATTTTCTTTTGTCACTGCGATAACAAGAAAAACTAAACTGCTTGTGTTATCCAGATATCTTTGAAAGCACTGGTAAAATGGGTGCCGTGTTTGTGATTGCACAGTTTACAGCTCTTATAAATGTCCAATCTCGTACCCAGAGTCCTCAGGTGTTTTGGTCAGCGGGATGGCTACCAACCGCTGGCCAAAGAGCCTGAAGACTCTGGGTACAAGATTCATAAATGTCCGAAGCTATTGTTATTCATCTTTTAAGCGATGTAAATTATTGTTTTATCAATTGTCTCTTGTATTATGAGTGGATATAGTTCAGTCATATACTCTGTATTGAAGTGCACCTAGCGTTCTTCTGGTCTTCCAAACATAGTTGATAATAACGTGTTTGCAAAAAAAAAAAAGGTTTTTTTTTTGTTAGAAAATGTATGTAGCCAGGTTTCTACGCACTCAAACAAGCTGTATGGGCATACCCGGATTGTTGCCCGCAGCAAAATGTTAAAATAAAAATTCAGGGTGTTATTCAAGTTGTCGTTGTTTTATTTTTTCTGGTGAGTTAGTTTGCCATACTTCGAAGTTGGAGGTTGCAGTTTTGATACCCTGTCCGGCAGGTCTTGCCCTGGGAGGCCTCAGGGGCAGAAAGTCCCAGCGTTTATTTTCCCACCTTTTTGACTTGCCTCGCACCGACATTGTGCCCAATAGGTCTCCGAGGATACCACTGCGAGTCGAGCTAAGAATACATATTTTTTTTCCTCAGGGAGCTAAACCAAAAATTAAAAATAAAAAACACAAAAATTGTAAATTACAGTTAAAAGGGTCTATAGTAATTCTCGACTTGATCTCATACTAGATCAAACGTGGGGAGTTATATTCGTGACCTGAATCAAAGTCAGGTTTGGGGAAATCTACAAATTCGGCGGAAGGGGAGTTCCTGAAATGCAACAGACGGAGGAGAGGGAAATGGTAATTGATAAGGACACAATGAACCGATTCAATGCTGGAGAAAGACTGGCCCTGGTCAAAAACAGAAAGCAAATCACATGTCCTGAAATATATCCATTACTATTTGGTTTACTTCGTTTCATTTAAGGACGGTGCCTACTATGCTACTGCGCATACGCTCTGCGCATCTGGAGATACTGGGCGGGGTTTAAAACTATGCGGAGAAAGCGGAACTTGGTAAGTGCTATTGGTATCTAAAATGAAAATTGGGGGTAACCATGCATTTTTCAGAGATAATAAAGCTTCAATATGGAAAAAAAAAACGCCATACATTGCTTTGTATTTTACGAGCTTTTAGAATAATTGTTGCTTAATTATCTCTAAAAAATGCGTGGTTCCCCCAATTACGTAGAGAGAATAATAGAGAATAGAGTGAAAAAGCACACCAAATTGACCAACAAAATAATAAAACTTGTAATAATCAAAGATTAGGGAGTGCGTTCGATGATCCAGAGCCCAGGCTCTCTCTCCTTTGCCAAGTTGGTGTTTATGTCATCCGCCCCTGCAAAATCTACGGGGGATGCAAGATACGCCTACCAAGATCCATTGATTCGTTGATCGGTTGATTGTTCCATACAATCTCGATTCCAATATGTATTAGGAGTGCGTTCTTTCTTCGTCGAACGCAATAAAATGTATATTACACAAGGACGCGTGACAAAAAACAAAGCCCTAAACAGAATCTGCAGGGCCTGTTACTAATGATCAAAAGTATTTAGAAGAAGTAAAAAAATGGAATCGATGCATTGTTCATTTGATATATATTTTAATAAAACCAGTCGCAATATTCAGACCCAAACAGCTAGTCTAGTCGTTCGTATATCTTGCCGTTAGCTCCTCGATAAGAGCTTCACAGTGTGAGTTCAATCCTGTAACGTAAAAATGGAAACTGAGTAAGATTAATTTAAGTGTACACCTGTATTCATAAAAGTCGTATTCAGTGTTATTCCCAGACTGGCTTTCGTTTGAACAAGCTATAGAAAAACAAAAACAACAACACAGTTTGACCTGTTCGGGCTTTAGAGTGAACATTTAAGTCGTATAAATTTTAAAGAGAACCGAAAATTATCCCTATCGAGCTGCCGTCAGATATTCTGAAAATCCTACTGCTTTAGGTGCCTGGAGTCCTCAAGCTCTTTGGCCTGAGGTTAAACGCCAGAGCTGAAAAAGCTGTGTTTGTAGTTACAAAATGCAAGTCGTTACGTGGCAGCCAATGAAACATTTTAATTTTCTTTTTTGATTTTCCCAGTCCCTTCTGGCGATCAACCGCTGCTCACTGCCCAGGGAACGTGAGGACGTCTCTAGATACGAGATCTCCACCGGCAAAAGGACTTCCAAGTTCGGATGCCAATGAATGGACAGTTCAATTCAGATAACATCTCTCTATAGAAAGCAACTAATGTAACGTTCTTTATCACAATTGAATCCACATTTCTGCGCAATTAAGGCCCTCTGTACACTTAGATATTCCATCAAAACGAACAATTGGAAAACTGTTGGATGCAGCTGCTTAATGCCACACATGCTCCATATATTATCAAGTCAACAGAGCTCCTAAGAGCCGAATGAGATGACTAAAGATCAAAACTAGCCCAGATGTTGACATTAGTCACGTTTCTACCTTACATCATTAGATGTGAAATGTATAATTTGACTCATGAACTTACTTGCTTCACATTGGACAGGTACAACACAGTTGACCTTCAGAGCATGCTGGGTGCGGAGATCCGTAACAATCTCCTCGATTACATCTTGTTCCACAGCACTTAAAGTCATCGCCAGACTTACAGTGATCCTCAAGTCCAGAGTCACTGGTAACTTAATAGTGAAACAAAACAAAAAGAAAGGCAAGAAAGGTGACATTGTGATGTTGTATTATATGAAAAATACCATGTTTAAAGGGGAAGTATCACGCGAATTTGATGTCATTTCAAACCCAAAAATGTTTGTCTTTCAACAGAAACAAAACCAATTGTCTAGTTTTGTTATAAATTATCACCCCAGTGTAATAAAAACTATCGATTAGTGTCCCTGGCCAGAGTAGGTCGGAATGGATTAAAACTTGAAAAATGTTAGGCTAACGTTTTTCAAGTTCTCGGAGTTTTGTTTCTAACATGCGCTAGAACAGATCACGAGTTGAACCTTTCAAGAATTGAGTCGATTTCTTTCCTCTCGTTGTTCTAGAATTATTTTGTAGGTAAGTTAAGGTCCTATTTCACCATTTTTAACAAAAGAGGTAAAAAACCCTCTCATAAGGTCTCACGTGTATGGCTCGCAACCCTTCTAGAAAAAATAGAACCAACAACGGAAGAATACCTCAACCTTAACAACAATAGCAGCTGCCGCACTGGTAATTATATAAAACAATTACAAGCTTACGAGAGGTGCTTCACTACTGTGTTAAAAGTCACAAAAATTAGCACAACTTGTTCCGAGCCCTCGAGACAAGTGCAGAAATGATGGAAATAGAGAGGATGGGGAAGAGGAAGATCATCGAGTGCTTCCGTACTCGGCTGTGTAACCATTGTGTAATCTATTTTTTCAGTAGCACATTTAACATCCAAAGAACGCCTTTTTCATAAATGGCAGTTGACAGACAATGGCCACATTTAGTGCCCTCTAAGAGAGCCAAATGAATAACACTTCTTTGAAAAAGTCATGCCCCAGGCAAATTGGCAATTTATGCAATTTATGCATGACCAAGGTATTTGGTACAAAATGTAGGAAATTTACCCGTTTTCCTTAAACCACTCACGAGGTACAGCTGGATTTGGCTACACGAAATTATAACAACCCAACGCTTGTCGAAGGAACTAGGGATATTGAGACTTCTCCTCAGAAATTTAAATTCATTACAGGTAATCCGTAAAACCCTCGCCAGTATCCTTTGATTAAAGCATGATACTAATATTAACTGCCATTGGCGGTTCCAGAACGTCTGTGGGGAATCGAAAAATGAAAGGATGAAAGAAAGAAAGAAAGAAAGAAAGAAAGAAAGAAAGAAAGAAAGAAAGAAAGAAAGAAAGAAAGAAAGAAAGAAAGAAAGAAAGAAAGAAAGAAAGAAAGAAAGAAAGAAAGAAAATGGAAAAAAAAAAGGTAGAACAAGTTTTAGAATGATAGACGTATTTTTTCAGTCAGTGACAGAGGTTTACGGAAAAAGACATAAAGTCCTTCCGATTTCTAGTTCGGATGCTCATTACTGAGTTAGAGGAGACTGGTGGGAACTCGTAGCTTCTTTTTCTAAGTATGCCTGTATCATTGACTGAAAAAAGTGGACTTTTCATTTATTCACCAGGCTTAAAACATAACATCACTGATTTCTTTTACCATGCCGGTAGAGTTTTTTTAAAAGAAGCCCTCCGACCCTTTTTTCCGTCTGACTTAAGGGGAAGAGGAACCAGGGTAATCAGATAAAACTTCACTCTGATCGACAGTTACACGGCTAATCAGATCATGGGTCACATAAGTCAGTAAACTTCTCATCAAAGACTTGCAGCAGAAAAAAAAAAAATTAAAAAATACGAATCACTTACCTCCAGGCTTAAGCTCCACTGTTCGAACAAACAGGAACATGGCGAGAAGTATGAATGATAGCAGCTTCATAATTAAACTTTAAAGGCTTTTAGAAATGAAATCTACGAAAACATGTAAGACATGTAAGAGAAAGAGATTGTAAGGGTTATTATAGGCCGGAAATTACTGAATTACTATACGAAAAAAAAAAAATTAAATGTATTGAGTTTAACGCTAAGTTAACATTTCACGAATAAAATCCCCGGAACGTCTTCACTTTCCACGCCAAAAATATCTTCAGAATTTTTTACCCGCAGAAGTATCAACCTCATATATATTATAACATAAAGCTTTTCGTGCAAGGAGAAATTTACCCCAAATTTAAGAGACAAATTCACGAACCTTTCTAGAAACAGTACACTTCTCAGTATCAGTTGAATGTTAAAAACTGAAAATTGCTGTAACCTAGCGTTTTATCTGCAGTTGTTTTGTAAATACAGTTGCGTAGATGCACCGACTGCTGAACAAGCCGAACTTGAATTAAGAGAGATTCAAGGTACAGATTTTGGACGTTGAAATTAAACTTGTATAAATATGTCAGTCAAATGAATTGTGTGAGCATCTTCGACTCTTTCCAGCAGTGAGTCAAACTTCTGCTCCTGTACATACACACATGCATGCATACAAACTTTACTTCGGATTCTAGGGCAGCGGGCAGCTCACAAGCTTTGCGCCAGTATATTCCGAAGAAAAAATAAACGAAGCAGAACAGGAGAAAGAAGTTGGAATTACTTAATATGTGTTAATTATGGAACAAGAAGAACAAGACGAAAAATCGTTTGTTATTGATAAAATACAACATTGATAGCAGTCAAGGACAGATTTACGTCGTATCTACATACGTAAAACGAAACAAAAAATATAATATATCGTAATAAACAGTTAAATCCTGAAATTAAGAATGATCAATTCAGTTTGTCAATTAATAACCGAATGAGGTTCAAGCTTTTGAATTTGTCTATGAAACCCGCAAAGCGTAACGAGAGTTTCTCAGTTGTATTTTCCCGTGGTCCAATTTATTATGCTGTACAAGGTGGTTCTTGCTATTGAAATGCTAACTTGTGGCCATTAAATTCAAAGCTATACTGAGCATTTCTTTCTTGTAGTCCTATTTATTACCCTGCAAAAGGGTGAAATCCTAAAGTGTGACCATAATTCAAATCAAAGCCTGAACGATAGTTTTCTTTTCTCTATTATCCTGTGTACTTAGAGGTGATTCTAAAATAAGCTCCCGGTACAATAGTACTCCTCAGTTGAACGATTTGTTTCCATTATTTCTTTATTAAAAATTAATTTTCTTCTGGAAACTGGGCTAGCTTGGAAATCATGAAACCGAGTTTAAAAGGCCTGTTCAAACATGTCACAGCGAGTGTAAAATGCTTGTTTTATTTAATTTAGCTGAAGTTGAGGAAAAGAAATGCAATTTCACAAGATGTAAAGCTGTTCAAATTTTCATCAATCAAGTCAAACCTACTAAGCAGCCGTTGTCTGTGTTTGTTATGCTGTATTAAAGGTGGTTCTAACTTTGAGTCTGTGTGAACTCAAAGTGGTGACCATTCAAATGAAATTAGACGTACTCCGGGCACAGAGGTACTCCATAGTTATAAACGATTTGTTTTCATTGTTTCGTTATTAAGAATTGAAATTATTTTTTCTTGTGGGTCCGGGGTTACCTTGGAAATCATGGGAACCGAGTATAAAAGGGCTGTCTAAACATGTCCCAGACAAAGCAAAATGCTTGTTTTGTTTAATATATAGCTAAAGTTGACAAAAAGAAATGCAATTTCACTGAGATGTAAAGCTGTTCAAATTTTTCAAACATTAAAATCCAGAAGCATTAACGAGTTGAACACATTTTCACAAACACTGGGCGTGTTACTGAAGAAGATTGATGAACATGTTTGCTATTTGTGGACTATCTGTACTCTTGTACAGCACTATAGGTAATGTTAAACTTACAGTCACATATTCTGTAAATGTGGTCATTTTTTGTTTTTAAAAATATTTAATTTGTTTGTATTTTCAAACTTTTTTCTCTGTTTTGTTAGGTATTCTTACTGGCGTCGAAGGTATGGTTAACTAAACACTTTAATTTTGTTAGGTTTTTTTCCACGCGGAATGATCAAAAACTGATATTGGAATTACATTAAGATCTAAAAGCGTGGGACTTACAAGAGCACTCAGTAAACGCCTCCTCCATCTGCAAGTGCTATTTTATGTGACGAAAATTAATTGAAATAAATAAGAGAGTTAGCTTCTAAAGAAACTGTAGTGCAGCGTCGGTGAAGGAATAGAAACGAATGTTTATTCAAAAATTCAAAAATTTAGCAAAAAAGAGAGACTGGCCCGCTGGTACCGAGAGGTAATCGAGAGGCGGGCCAGACTTACAACTGTTTAAGGACAAAATTCATATTATTACAGTCATAACAATCAAAGACAGATCAAATAGAATTTAGGGGAGGAAAAGAAATCACGAGTAGCACACACCCCCCCCCCCCCCAAAAAAAAGTCGAAAAATTAACGAAAAACAAAAATTAACGAGTTGCAAGTAACTGGCGAGACCTATTATTTGTACTATAATAGGCGTTTCAATATAGTCATTAACCAAAATATTGAGGAGAAACCCGCCAATTTCTCCTTTGAAATCTTTCTGAGGTAAATCTCTTATGCGACGCGATATCTCATTCCACAGTCTTACGCCAAATCGCGAAAAAGAACGTTTATATATTTCTAGTCTAGAAATTTGGTCGTAAAAGTTTCCAGAGGTGGATAATCGAGTGTTATATGAATGGACATTGAAAGTTTTTCGAAACATTTTCAGGATGTTTATAGGCGTGTTACTATTATTAAACAGACTCGTAGTATAGAAACTTCAAAGGTAAAGATATTCGCATCGGCAAACAAGGGAACAGCATGTTCACGTCTATCGGTAAAATAAATCATGCAAAGTGCTCTTTTCTGGAGAATGATAATTTTTTTTATCCGCCACAGAGTTGATAAGTTAAATTTGCCACCGTAAAGAGATTCAAGTGTTCCGAGTGGACGTTTCGAGTCTTAGCTATAGACTCTATAGGCATTCGTCAGAACAAATCTCTCTCTATATCAACGCTGTTTATATAGCCAAACAAAACACTTTTGCTTACGCAGTAAAAACTGGCCTGGACATTGTAGGATGCAGACGGTTTGCAACACGTTGCGTGACGGGTCCTTTACATTTTTCTCAACGAAACAGTTGAACATTAAAGTATCGTCGGTACAGTACCACTGATTTTCTAGTTTCAGGCATAACTTTCTCCAATGTTAAACTTGGTTTTTGGTTGGGAAACGGTCAGTTTATAGTACTGTTAAAAAAAAGAAGCTAACAAAGCAATATTCTCCTTAGCAACATCTTGTGGAATCCGTCCAAACACCAGGATCGTTAGTGGCCAGGATGCGCAGCCCAATTCATGGCCCTGGATGGTACAGATCAATTACCGTGGAAATCATTTCTGTGGAGGGTCCCTGGTGAGCCCACAGTGGATTGTCACAGCTGCGCATTGCGTGAACCATGCGAAAACGCCCAGAATGTACCGATGGTTCAAGATAACTCTCGGTGAACACCGTCGGAGCACGCAAGAAGGCTACGAGCAGGTGTTTCGTGTGGCCAGCATCATCGTGCATCCAGATTATTATAAACCGTCCGCTATTAATAACGATATCGGTAAGTACCTTGTATTTCTAGAACTGGCAGTGAGAATCAAGGCAACCGCGGGAAGGAACTTGCTAGTGAAATCAGATGTGATTTTACCGTTGTGCATAGCCGAGATATTGTCTCCTCCCGCGTTTCATTTGTAGTAGAAAAATTAAAATGAACAGTTAGAAATGCTAACTGTTGTGTTCTTGTTTCTGTTTAAATTGCTGATTAGCAATGCTTTCCCCACTGTATCGTGTTCCTTCTGAAATAACACTGTGCGGTGAAGACTTAGCTTACAGACGATTGCGTGAGGCAATTCATAATAGACCGTGAAGTAAACTGTGAAGACAGCTGAAAGTTTTTTATACAACATCACAAGGGGTGGCCGCAAAAGATCTAACAGCTGTTCATGGTCCGATCAGAACCTAATTGTTATCGCCGCATGTCTATTCTTGATTCTACTTTAGATATTTTCTGTTTCGCACGTATACGTATTGGTAACGATTGTTCAATTGCTATCCGCACCTTTGTGTCACAGGCAGTAGCTTTTTTGGTCAGGAGTGGGGCATATACACTATTGCCTGTCTCTGGGCTCAAACGAATTTGTATTATATTAATTTTGTAGCTGATATCACAGCAACGATTTTTTTTCTTTTTTTTTTTTTCCAGCATTAATTAAACTGAAGCGCCCCGCTATACTGAACAGTCGAGTAAGCCTGGTTTGTCTTCCGTCTCAAGGATACGTCACTCCGGACGGAAGGAAATGTTACGCAACTGGTAAATCTATTAAATTACTACTGTATTGCAAAATGTAAATGTTGTTAATGCCTTACCCTAGCAAAATCCCGTGTCATCACAAGTTTTGAAACGCTAAGTACTGACTTTCGTACACAAGCTTGCGTTAGCTGAGCAAAGGGACTCGCTGCAAGTAGACACAAGTGTTGGCCCCATCCCCTTGGATCCTGTTTCGATTGTGTTTGCTCCTTTTCATTTTAAATCTAAGACTTTTTTTATCCCAAGTAGGCCTTCTGCCCGCACCTATGCGAGCGAAAACGCTCCGAAAACAGACATTGTAAATAACGCTGACCACTCAAAGAGGAAGATTTTGAAAAGGGAAATTTATCATTCACGTATGCACAGCAAAAAGGAATAAATAGGGAAGCGATGTCGCAACAATATCGATGAAAGTCACTTAAAGGGGAAGTATCACGCAAATTTGCTGTCATTTCAAAACCCCAAAATGTTTGTCTGTCGGCAGAAACAACCAAAGAATTGTCAAGTTTGTTGTAAATTATCACCCCAGTGCAATAAAATTGTCGACTAGTGCCTTTGGCCAGAGAAAGAGTAGGTCGGTATGGATTGAAACTTGAAAAATGTTAGGCTAATGTTTTTCAAGTTCTCGCATTTTTGTTTTCAAAATGCGCTAGAACAGATCACGAGTTGTTCCTTACAAGAATTGAGTTGATTTCTTTCCTGTCATCATTGTAGAATTATTTGGCAACTGATTGAGGTCTCATTTCATTATTTTTAACAAAAGATACCAAAAACCTCATGATACTTCCCCTTTAAATGACGATATGCAACGTTGCCCGATTGGCCCAATGTTACTGAAATCGTCCCCCTTTATTCTACGGAAGTTGATAAGAACTAACTGGAAAATAGTGGAGTTAATTTTTCATGAGTAATGTCTGAGCAACAACCGTGGTCGATAATCCTGCTGGTATAAGTTGGATCAATTGTTGATCTGATAGGCTTAACAAATACAAATGATAAGAGCCGTGAATCAGAGACCGATACAACGTGGAATTACGTTTTAGAGTGTACTATATTTCGGCTGGCCGCACAATATCGGAACTAGGTAAAACTAAAGTGATTGACAGTATAAAGAAAAAGCAAAGAATAATAAAAAGAATAAAGTAAAATAAAAACTATACACAGGAAAAATGCTAGTAATTTTTTTCGCTAATATTGAGGCCATGTGGAAGAACTGTTCTGCCTTTATCTTTATACTGTCAATCACTTTAGTAGTTCCGATTTTACGCAAATACTTTAATACAAGCACATTTCCCAATGCAAATTCTCATTATAACTGAAGAAGGCTGGTTTGGCCAACCGAAATATGTTACACTAAAACGTAACGCTACGTTGTATTGGTCTCTGCTTCTCTTATCATTAATTTTTTAACTCTCTAGGTTGGGGTTTGACCATACCTGGGGACTGGAACAGCAGAGCGGATACCCTCAAACAAGCCATGCTTCCTAAAGTTAGCCAATCAGAGTGCGAAAAAAACTACGAGAATGCTGGTATTCCTATAACAGACGCTATGTTCTGCACAGGGCAAGACAAGTCTAGCCCCATTCAGACATGCAACACCGACAGTGGTGGACCAATCGTGTGTAAGGATTGGAGCGGTAGATGGTTCTTGCAGGGCGTGGTCAGTTGGGGTCGAAGGGGCTGTCATCCTGGGTATTACTCTGTTAACGCTAGAGTCAGTAAATATACCAAGTGGATTCAAAGCTACATTAGCAGCTAGGTAAAAGGTCTTCAACAAATGATTTTACATTGACAGCTGGGCGAGTCTGGAAGATCATTGTAAAATGAAACTGGACATCGTGGATGAAAATAAATAAAGTTTTTCTACCTGTCTGTTGGTTAAATTATTATTCGACGTAAAAAACACTCATCAACAATTAGTTTAAGATCTGCTGTCTGATACGGGCGTTTGCTTCATCTAGTATTTTTCTTTTTTATTGCATTTTGTCAAGTCACACGGCTTTTTTAAAAGAGAAGACTAGGGATTAACATTTGTAGGAAATCTTTCCAGAATTTCCTCGACGAAATCGATTGTTAAACTGCAGCGGGTATAAAATGCCTCTTAGGTTAACAAAGATAATTAAAACACAAATTAGACTTCCTAAAACAATTAAATAGCTCAGAAAAATGTATACTTCAGCTATCGAGGAACAAGTTCTCTCAGGGGTTAGGGGTTTCAGTGGTTTGCTAATGTAGAGATCGGGGATGACTGTTAGATCGAAAAAGAGGTCAATTATAATAAAAAGAAAATGGAGTGGAAAAACAGTGGAACCCCGTTAATACAATCACCTTCGGGCCTTTAAAATGTGGTCGTAATAGCGGGGTGATCGGATTAACGAAGTTGTAAAACTAAGGAAATGACTGGACTTTAAATTCGTTCGGGGCACAAAGAAATAACGAGGTGGTCGAATTAACGAAGTGGTCGTAAGGAAGAGTTCTATTGTATGGTATCAAATGGTTAAAGCAAGAAATCTAAGTGACCGGTTTAAGCAGCTTTATTTTTCTCGGTGATCAAACAAAATATGTTTTCTAATCAGTCTGTGCACAACTGCTCAGAAATTCGTAGTTTAAATCTTTCATTGCTGTTTGCTCAATGTGTATTTTCAACTTTTTTCTCAGAGATTCTCTGGACCGTGTAAAGTGACATACCAGGAAAAAGTGGATACTTCACTTGAAGATGAGATTAATTATTAAAAACGTTGAAACCTTTGGCTCTTGTAAGCATGAGTAATGTACAATAACTATGAATTAAAGAAGAAATCTCCTGGTTCAGATGCATTCAGGTTTCTTTCTGAGAAAAAGAACTTTGGAATGTTTTTCCTACTGATCAGTTATGAATTTAGCCCTTCACGTTCATAAAGGTCGCAGAAAAAGGGGATAAATAACAGTGCAAAGATTACGCTTACCGCTAGTGGAGCAGAGGATACAAGAAAGCCAGCTGTATTATGTATGTTAAATTGGTGTGTAGAAGGGTATGAGTTGGACCTCTGGGAGGAGCTTTCCTGTAAAAAACGTAAGAGCGCATCCGCGTAAAGGCTGGTTTCCATATGATCGCGGATCGCAGATCGCAGATCGCAATAAGGTCTGCGATCGTCTGAGATCGTCTGCGATTTCCTGCGATCAATTGCAATTGTGTGATCATATGGAAACCAAAGTTTTGCGATCCATGATCGAAACGCATCCCATAATATTTCGGGTTCTCTCCCACGATTCAACGATCGTGTGTTCGATTGTAGGAACGGTCTACGTAGCAACAATCATTTCGTTGTCATTTCGAGGAATTTATGGAGGAAATTGCTCGTTATGAATGTGTTTACAATCGCAGCAGCAAAGATTTTAAAGACAAGAACAAAAAGGCCAAATGTTGGGACAAAATCGGGCAGAAGTTTAATTTATCGGCCGGGGAAGCGGAGGCCAAATTTCGCAACATAAGAACTGCATACGGTCGTTATCGAATCCAAAACCGATGTTTTCGACGGTTTTGGAGCTGACGACGACTCGCTTCATGACAAACAGAAGAAGTAAATTTGCTTGCGGCAATATTTCCGCTCTTCCACGTTCGCGATGTTGTTTGCTTTTCACCCTACACACGCGTGTATATTTGACATTTCCGCTGACCAAAACGTATGGCTACGGTCTGCTCTGCGATCGTTGCGATTCAGGTCGAAACAGCCGTTTTTGCGATCGTCTGCGATCATATGGAAACCAGCCTTTAGATAGAACATGGTTCTATCTTCTGCGATCACGATCGCGGGATCGCAGACGATCGCAAAAGTATGTTTCCATATGATCGCAGACGATCGCAGACCTTATTGCGATCTGCGATCCGTGATCATATGGAAACCAGCCTTAAGAATCACTCACTCAAATTTCGGTGAAGAATAGATTTCCTTTATATTTATTACACAAGACAAGCAACAGGTGGCTATACAAAAAAATTCCCAAAAGTAAAACAAGCGAATCAGCCCAAATAAACACCATTTTTGTTTATTGTATATGTTGCTTGTCTTGCGTAGATAATATAAAGGAAATCTATTTTCCACCGAAATTTGAGTGAGTGATTCTTACGCGGACACGCTCTTAAGTACCCTCTCTCCTTTGGGTTTTCTTGCAATTGGAAGAAGAATACAAGGCAACCTTGCTTCCCAGGATTACATCCTGTAGATTGAGCGCCCCTCCTAGATTTTCTAACCGAGATTAAAAGGGCTAAAGGGATAAAATAAAGGGCTGCGTTTATCTAATATTGAAAAGAATTTTGTTGCTTACTTCAAAAAGAGTATAGTTTAAAAGGGGCTAATTAGTCAAAATGTATGACAAACCCAACTAACTATATGAACCCACATCTTTCAGCTATAAACCTGATTCAAAACTAACACTCTAGCCCTGGGTTAGACGAAGCCTCATTTAAAAAAAACTGGGTCCACAAGCATAGAGATTTTTGCAAATTTGATAGTCGCCTGAGAAGAACATAGTACACAATTATGACATTTAAAAGGAGGGACATTTCCGGAGACCTTTATTATCCAACCACTGGTGATCTTGCTTACTATCCGAGGTATATAGGGTTTAAATATTGTCGAGAAGGCCACCAAGCTTCTAATGTGAAAATTAGTTTTGTTTACATATGAATGGAAACTAATTCTCATGTTATAAACTATGCACGAGGCCTCGCTTTCATATAATGAGGTTCAAAGCAACTCGGAAATGGCCTATAATGTGTTCCTTTCTTGTGTCAAAAACAAATTTCTAAACATCGTCAAGGTTAAATGCAAAATTACCACCGATAAAGTAAAATTTACAAAAGAGAATTAAGCCAACTATTTTTGTGCGCACCTTCAAACTCCGCAGTATTTATATTTTTAGCATCTGGATTTCAAATACAAACTCAGAAGGTATAACTGTGTTTATTTGAAGACTGGTGTTTCTAAGGGATCTTGACCGAAGGATGCCGTGGGCTCTTACAGTTAATTGCTGAAACTAAGTGAGTGGAAACACCACGCATCATTGTGAAGGTGAAATGTAAAATTAAAACCGATAAAGTAAAATTTACAAGAGAGAAGAAGTCAACTATTTTTATGTGCAACTTCAAACCCCACAGTATTTATATTTTTGACCTCTGGATTTCAAGTACAAAATTAAAAGGTATAACTATGTTATTTGACGGCGGGTTTTTCTAAGGGATTGTGACCGCAAGATGCCGTAGGCTTTTACAGTTAATTGCTGAAACTAATTGAGTGGAAACACCACGCTTCATTGTCAAGGTTACGAAGTACTTGAATTTGGTGACCTTACCTGTTTTGAGATAAAACAAAATATGAGTCACTGGTAACTTAATAGTGAAACAAAACAAAAAGAAAGGCAAGAAGAGTAGCATTGTGATATTGTATTATGTGAAAAACACCATGTTTAAAGGGGAAGTATCACGCGAATTTGATGTCATTTCAAACCCAAAAATGTTTTTCTTTCAACAGAAACAAAAAGCAATTGTCTAGTTTTGATCACCCTAGTGTAATAAAAACTATCGATTAGTGCCTCTGGCCAGGGACAGAGTAGATCGGAATGGATTGAAACGAAAAATGAAAGGCTAACGTTGTTCAGGTTCTCGGATTTTTGTTTCTAAAATGCGCTAGAACAGATCACGAGTTGTTCCTTTCAAGAATTGAGTCGATTTCTTTCCTCTCGTTGTTCTAGAAATATTTCGTAGGTAAGTTAAGGTCCTATTTCACCATTTTTAACAAAACTAGGTCAAAAACCCCATGACACTTCCCCTTTAAGGTTACCCGGAACCTTCAGAGGTGTCTTCAGAGGTGTTTCGCGTCCAAGCGATGTAGCGCGTCCGGTTTAAACTGTAGATACCCGAACCCTTATATCAAATTAAAGCTTATAAAACTGGCTATCCAACTAAAAAAAAGAATTTTGAAATAAAATGAATTGCCGAATTTTTAGCGCTGTTTTCTCGAATAAATTTTTTCACTTGGAGGAGCCACTTCAAAGAGCTAAAACTCAAAAGGAATTTTTTCGTTTGCCTTCAAATTTGGACAGTAGCTAGTTTAACATATAAACAACAAAAACGAGTCTGCGAATTTTTTTTTTCGAAATATTTTTCTCCGAGAGCGATTCTTGTACGATTACTCTACATTTTTTTCATCCTATTTCGAAGATGCTCTATAACTTTTCACTGCGATTGAATATGGCAAAACGCAGACACGTTTTTTTAGCGTTTTTTTCCGGAAACTGAGGAGCAAATTAAATTAGCAAAAAACAAAATTCACTTTGACTTGTAGCTTTAAAAAGGTGATTCGGACGCTCGCAAATAGAGGTCGTGAAAAATTCAACAATTTATTTTATTTCAAAGTTCTTGGTATGGTTTGATAGTCAGCTCTATAAGCTTTAATTTGATAAGGGGTTTAGGTTTCTACAGTTTAAACTGGACGCGCTACATTGCTTAAACGCGAGACACCTCTGAAGGTATCGGGTAACCTTAAGGGCCGGCGATGCTTGTAGCCGCTCTCGTAAGGTCTCACGTGTATGGTTCGCAACCCTTCTAGACAAAAATAGAACCAACAACAGAAGAATACCTCAACCCTAACAACAATAGTAGCTGCTGCACTGGTAATTATATAAAACAATTACAAGCTTACGAGAGGTGCTTCACTACTAAAGTCACAAAAATTAGCACAACTTGTTCCGAGCCCTCGAGACAAGTGCAGAAATGATGGAAATAGAGAGGATGGGGAAGAGGAAGATCATCGAGTGCTTCCGTACTCGGCTCCGTAACCATTGTGTAATCTATTTTTTCAGTAGCACATTGAACATCCAAAGGACACTTTTTTTTTATAAATGGCAGTCGACAGACAATGGCCACATTTAGTGCCTGCTACGAGAGTCAAATGAATAACACTTCTTTGAAAAAGTCATGCCCCAGGCAAATTGGCAATTTTTGCAATTTATGCATGACCAAGGTATTTGGTACAAAATGTAGGAAATTTACCCGTTTTCCTTAAACCACTCACGAGGTACAGCTGGATTTGGCTACACTCCGGCGTGAATTAAGGAATGGGTCTCGATAGATTTGGAGGGGGGTGGTCTATTTTAGAGTAAATTAAAGGTAATGGTTTGGAAGTTTGCAAGAGCCAAGAATCCCCACAAAGTATTTCATTTTTATTGTCGCTGAAGCTGCTGTTGTGTCACGTGACATACCACGCCCAATTTTAAAATTTAATTTCGATTTAAATTTACGACAATTTAGGAAAATGAATTGCTAGTCAGATTACTTTCTATGAATGACTTTGGTCCAAGGGTTTAGGGAACTAATCGGGGTTTTTGGAATTTGTTTGCTTTTGTTAAACTATGAGGTTTTTAGTTTGGAGAGAGACTGGGGAGAGAGAAAAACATTAAATAGCTACGCTACATTTAAACGTTTCAAAAAACCCCAATTAATTTAGGGTAATTCTTTGCAACGTTAAGACTTGAAGACAAGGAAAAGTATTTTTAAAGTTGATTATCAGGTTGTAATCCGAATATATAAAATTTTGCATAAATTAGGGCGTGGTCGGTCATGTGACCACAGCTCACATGATAAATCGTCAAAAAATTTTGACCAATTTGTTATCACCAAGTTATAAGCCAGGTGAACTGGAATAAAAACGCTAGACAAAAAGTGTCCAAAAATGGTGATATTAAGTGAGAACCATTCCTTAATTGAGGTGAGCACGAAATTATAACAACCCAACGCTTGTCGAAGGAACTAGGGATATTGAGACTTCTCCTCAGAAATTTAAATTCATTACAGGTAATCCGTAAACCCTCGCCAGTATCCTTTGATTAAAGCATGATACTAATATTAACTGCCATTGGCGGTTCCAGAACGTCTGTGGGGAATCGAAAAATGAAAGGATGAAAGAAAGAAAGAAAGAAAGAAAGAAAGAAAGAAAGAAAGAAAGAAAGAAAGAAAGAAAGAAAGAAAGAAAGAAAGAAAGAAAGAAAGAAAGAAAGAAAATGGAAAAAAAAGGTAGAACAAGTTTTAGAATGATAGACGTATTTTTTCAGTCAGTGACAGAGGTTAACGGAAAAAGACATAAAGTCCTTCCGATTTCTAGTTCGGATGCTCATTACTGAGTTAGAGGAGACTGGTGGGAACTCGTAGCTTCTTTTTCTAAGTATGCCTGTATCATTGACTGAAAAAAGCGGACTTTTCTTTTATTCACCAGGCTTAAAACATAACATCACTGATTTCTTTTACCATGCCGGTAGAGGTTTTTTTTAAAAAAACCCTCCGACCCTTTTTTCCGTCTGACTTAAGGGGAAGAGGAACCAGGTTAATCAGATAAAACTTCAGTCTGATCGACAGTTACACGGCTAATCAGATCATGGGTCACATAAATATAAATCACATAAATCATCGAAGACTTGCAGCAGAAAAAAAAAATTAAAAAATACAAATCACTTACCTCCAGGCTCCAGCTACACTGTTCTAACAAACAGGAACATGGCGAGACGTATGAATGGTACCAGCTTCATAATTAAACTTTAAAGGCTTTTAGAAATGGAATCTACGAAAACATGTAAGAGAAAGAGATTGTAACGGTTATCATAGGCCGGAAATTACTGAATTGCTATACGAAAAAAAGAATATTAAATGTAGTGAGTTTAACGCTAAATTAACATTTCACGAATAAAATCCCCGGAACGTCTTCACTTTCCACGCCAAAAATATCTTCAGAATTTTTTACCCGCAGCAGTATCAACCTCATATATATTATAACATAAAGCGATTCGTGCAAGGAGAAATTTACCCCAAATTTAAGAGACAAATTCACGAACCTTTCTAGAAACAGTACACTTCTCAGTATCAGTTGAATGTTAAAAACTTAAAATTGCTGTAACCTAGCGTTTTATCTGCAGTTGTTTTGTAAATACAGTTGCGTAGATGCACCGACTGCTGAACAAGCCGAACTTGAATTAAAAGAGATTCAAGGTACAGATTTTGGACGTTGAAATTAAACTTGTATAAATATGTCAGTCAAATGAATTGTGTGAGCATCTTCGACTCTTTCCAGCAGTGAGTCAAACTTCTGCTCCTGTACATACACACATGCATGCATACAAACTTTACTTCGGATTCTAGGGCAGCGGGCAGCCCACAAGCTTTGCGCCAGTATATTCCGAAGAAAAAATAAACGAAGCAGAACAGGAGAAAGTAGTTGGAATTACTTAATATGTGTTAATTATGGAACAAGAAGAACAAGACGAAAAATCGTTTGTTATTGATAAAATACAACATTGATAGCTGTCAAGGACAGATTTACGTCGTATCTACATACGTAAAACGAAACAAAAAAATACAATATATCGTAATAAACAGTTAAATCCTGACATTAAGAATGATCAATTAATAACCGAATGAGGTTCAAGCTTTTGAATTTGTCTATGAAACCCGCAAAGCGTAACGAGAGTTTCTCAGTTGTATTTTCCTGTGGTCCAATTTATTATGCTGTACAAGGTGGTTCTTGCTATTGAAATGCTAACTTGTGGCCATTCAATTCCAAGCTATACTGAGCATTTCTTTCTTGTAGTCCTATTTATTACGCTGCAAAAGGGTGAAATCCTAAAGTGTGACCATAATTCAAATCAAAGCCTGAACGATAGTTTTCTTTTCTCTATTATCCTGTATACTTAGGGGTGATTCTAAAATAAGCTCCCGGTACAATAGTACTCCTCAGTTGAACGATTTGTTTCCATTATTTCTTTATTAAAAATTAATTTTCTTCTGGAAACTGGGCTAGCTTGGAAATCATGAAACCGAGTATAAAAGGCCTGTTCAAACATGTCACAGCGAGTGTAAAATGCTTGTTTTATTTAATTTAGCTGAAGTTGAGGAAAAGAAATGCAATTTCACAAGATGTAAAGCTGTTCAAATTTTCATCAATCAAGTCAAACCTACTAAGCAGCCGTTGTCTGTGTTTGTTATGCTGTATTAAAGGTGGTTCTAACTTTGAGTCTGTGTAAACTCAAAGGGCTGACCATTCAAATGAAATTAGACGTACTCCGGGCACAGAAGTACTCCACAGTATAAACGATTTGTTTTCATTGTTTCGTTATTAAGAATTAAAATTATTTTTTCTTGTGGTTCCGGGGTTACCTTGGAAATCATGGGAACCGAGTATAAAAGGGCTGACTAAACATGTCCCAGACAAAGCAAAATGCTTGTTTTGTTTAATATATAGCTAAAGTTGACAAAAAGAAATGCAATTTCACAAGATGTAAAGCTGTTCAAATTTTCATCAATCAAGTCAAACCTACTAAGCAGCCGTTGTCTGTGTTTGTTATGCTGTATTAAAGGTGGTTCTAACTTGGAGTCTGTGTAAACTCAAAGGGGTGACCCGATTCAAATGAAATTAGACGTACTCCGGGCACAAAAGTACTCCACAGTTACAAAGTGATTTGTTTTCATTGTTTCGTTATTAAGAATTGAAATTATTTTTTCTTGTGGGTCCGGGGTTACCTTGGAAATCATGGGAACCGAGTGTAAAAGGGCTGTCTAAACATGTCCCAGACAAAGCAAAATGCTTGTTTTGTTTAATATAGCTAAAGTTGACAAAAAGAAATGCAATTTCACAAGATGTAAAGCTGTTCAAATTTTTCAAACATTAAAATCCAGAAGCATTAACGAGTTGAACACATTATCACAAACACTGGGCGTGTTACTGAAGAAGATTGATGAACATGTTTGCTATTTTTGGACTATCTGTACTCTTGTACAGCACTATAGGTAATGTTAAACATACAGTCCCATATTCAGTAAATGTGGTCATTTTTTTACTTTAATAATATCATTGTAATTTGTTGGTATTTTCAAACCTTTTTTTCTCTGTTTTGTTAGGTATTCTTACTGGCGTCGAAGGTATGGCAAATAAACACTTTAATTTTGTTACGTTTTTTCCACGCGGAATGATCAGAAACGTCAGGAAGTTTTTTTTTTCATTTACCAAAATATTGAGGAGAAGCCGGCGAATTTCTCCTTTGAATTCTTTCTTAGGTAAATCTCTTATTAAACGCGATATCTCATTCCACAGTCTTACGCCAAATCGCGAAAAAGAACGTTTATGTATTTCTAGTCTAGAATTTTGGACGTAAAAGTTTCCAGAGGTGGACAATCGAGCGTTATATGAATGGACATTGGAAGTTTTTCGAAACAGTTTCGGGATGTTTATAGGCGTGTTACTATTATTAAACAGACTAGTAGTATAGAAACTTCAAAGGTAAAGATATTCTCATCGGCAAACAAGGGAACAGCATGTTCACGTCTATTGGTAAAATAAATCATGCAAAGTGCTCTTTTCTGGAAAATAATAATTTTTTTTATCCGCAACAAAGTTGATAACTTAAATTTGCCACCGTAAAGAGATTCAAATGTGCCGAGTGGACGTTTCAAGTTTTAGCTATAGAGTCTATAAGCCTTCGTCTGAACAAATCTCCATATCAACGCTGTCTTTATAGCCAAACAAAACACTTTTGCTTACGCGGTAAAAATTGGTCTGGACATGGTAGGATGGAAACGGTTTGCAACTGAGTGACGTTGCGTGACGGGTCCTTTATATTTTTCTAAACCAAACAGTTGAACATTAAAGTACCACTGATTTTCTAGTTTCAGGCGTAATTTTCTCCAACGTTAAACTTGGTCTTTGGTTGGGAAACGGTCAGTTTACTGTTAAAAAAAAAGAAGCTAACAAAGCAATATTCTCCTTAGCAACATCTTGTGGAATCCGTCCAAATACCAGGATCGTTAGTGGCCAGGATGCGCAGCCCAATTCATGGCCCTGGATGGTACAGATCAATTACCGTGGAAATCATTTCTGTGGAGGGTCCCTGGTGAGCCCACAGTGGATTGTCACGGCCGCGCATTGCGTGAACCATGCGAAAACGCCCAGAATGTCCCGATGGTTCAGGATAACTCTCGGAGAACACCGTCGGAGCACGCAAGAAGGCTACGAGCAGGTGTTTCGTGTGGCCAGCATCATCGTGCATCCAGATTACAATAAACCATCCGCTATTAACAACGATATCGGTAAGTACCTTGTATTTCTAGAACTGGCAGTGAGAATCAAGGCAACTGCGGGAAGGAACTTGCTAGTGAAATCAGATATGATTTTACCGTTGTAGCCGAGATAGTGTCTCCTCCCGCGTCTCATTTGTAGTAGAAAAATTAAAATGAACAGTTAGAAATGCTTACTGTTGTGTTCTTGTTTCTTTTTAAATTCCTGACTAGCAATGCTTTCCCCACTGTATCGTGTTCCTTCTGAAATAACGCTGTGCGGTGAAGACTTAGTTTACAGGGATGATTACGTGAGGAAGTTCAATAAACCGTGAAGTAAACTGTGAAGACCTTCTAGCTGAAAGTTTTTTATACAACATCACAAGGGGTGGCCGCAAAAGATCTAACAGCTGTTCATGGTCCAATCAGAACCGAATTGTTATCGCATGTCCATTCTTTATTCTACTTTAGATATTTCTGTTTCGCACGTATACGTATTGGTAACGACTTATTAGGGTCGAGCGATTGTTCAATTGCTATCCGAACCTTTGTGTCACAGGCAGTAGCTTTTTTGGTCAGGAGTGAGACATATACACTATTGCCTGTCTCTGGGCTCAAATGAATTTGTATTATATTAATTTTGTAGCTGGTATCACAGCAACGATTTTTTTCTTTTTTTTTTTCCAGCATTGATTAAACTCAAGCGCCCCGCTATACTGAACAGTCGAGTGAGCCTGGTTTGTCTTCCTTCTCAAGGCTACGTCACTCCGGACGGAAGGAAATGTTACGCAACTGGTAAAGCTATTAAATTACTACTGTGTTGCAAAATGTAAATGTCGTTAATGCCTTACCCTAGCGAAATCCCGTATCATCACAAGTTTCGAAATGCTAAGTACTGACTTGTGTACACAAGCTTGCGTTAGCTGAGCAAAGGGAATCGCTGCAAATAGACACAAGTGTTGGTCCCATCCCCTTGGATCCTGTTCCGATTGTGTTTGCTTCTTTTCATTTTAAATCTAAGACTTTTTTTATCCCAAGTAGGCCTTCTGCCCGCACCTATGCGAGCGAAAACGCTCCGAAAACGGGCATTTTAAACAACGCTGACCACTCAAAGAGGAAGGTTTTGAAAAGGGAAATTTATCATTCACGTATGCACCGCAAAAAGGAATAAATAGGGAAGCCCATGTCGCAACAATATCGATGAAAGTCACTTAAAGGGGAAGTATCACGCAAATTTGCTGTCATTTCAAAACCCAAAAATGTTTGTCTGTCGGCAGAAACAACCAAATAATTGTCAAGTTTGTTGTAAGTTATCCCCCCAGTGCAATAAAATTGTCGACTAGTGCCTCTGGCCAGAGAAAGAGTAGTTTGGTATGGATTGAAACTTGAAAAATGTTAGGCTAATGTTTTTCAAGTTCTCGCATTTTTGTTTTCAAAATGCGCTAGAACAGATCACAAATTGTTCCTTACAAGAATTGAGTTGATTTCTTTCCTGTCATCATTCTAGAATTATTTGGCAACTGCATGATTGAGGTCTCATTTCATTATTTTTTTATTCTTTAAATGGCGATATGCAACGTTTCCTGATTGGCCCAATTTTACTGAAATCGTCCCCCTTTATTCTACGGAAGTTGAAAAATAGTGGAGTTAATTTTTCATGAGTAATGTCTGAGCAACAACCGTGGTCGATAATCCTGCTGGTATAAGTTGGATCAATTGTTGATCTGATAGGCTCAACAAATACAAATGATAAGAGAATCAGAGACCGATACAACGTAGAATTACGTTTTAGAGTGTACTATATTTCGGCTGGCCGCGCAATATCGGAACTACGTAAAACTAAAGTGATTGACAGTATAAAGAAAAAGCAAAGAATAATAAAAAGAATAAAATAAAATAAAAACTATACACAGGAAAAACGCTAATATTGAGGCCATGTGGAAGAAGTGTTCTGCCTTTATCTTTGTACTGTCAAACACTTTTGTAGTTCCGATTTTGCGCAAAATACTTTAATACAAGCACATTTCCCAATGCAAATTCACTTAATAACTATATATTACACTTAAACGTAATTCTACGTTGTATTGGTCTCTGCCTCTCTTATCATTAATATTTTAACTCGCTAGGTTGGGGTTTGACCATACCTGGGGACTGGAACAGCCAAGCGGATACCCTCAAACAAGCCATGCTTCCTAAAATTAGCCAATCAGAGTGCGAGAAAGACCACGAGAATGCTGATAGTCCTATAACAGACGCTATGTTCTGCACCGGGCAAGGCAAGTCTAGCCCCATTCAGACATGCAACACCGACAGTGGTGGACCAATCGTGTGTAAGGATTGGAGCGGTAGATGGTTCTTGCAGGGCGTGGTCAGTTGGGGTCTAGGGGGCTGTCATCCTGGGTATTACTCTGTTAACGCTAGAGTCAGTAAATATACCAAGTGGATTCAAAGCTACATTAGCAGCTAGGTAAGAGGTCTTCAACAAATGATTTTACATTGACAGCTGGGCGAGTCTGGAAGATCATTGTAAAATGAAGCTGGACATCGCGGATGAAAATAAATAAAGTTCTTCTACCTGTCTGTTGGTTAAATTATTATTCTACGTAAAAATCACTCATCAACAATTAGTTTAAGATCTGCCGTCTGATACGGGCGTTTGCTTCATCTAGTATTTTTCTTTTTTATTGCATTTTGTCAAGTCACACGGCTTTTTTAATAGGGAAGACTAGGGATTAACATTTGTAGGAAATCTTTCCAGAATTTCCTCGACTAAATCGATTGTTAAACTGCGGCGGGTATGAAATGCCTCTAAGGTTAACAAAGATAATTAAAACACAAATTAGACTTCCTAAAACAATTAAATAGCTCAGAAAAATGTATACTTCAGCTATCGAGGAACAAGTTCTCTTAGGGGTTAGGGGTTTCAGTAGTTTGCTAATGTAGAGATCGGGGATGACTGTTAGAGAAAGAGGTCAATTATAATCAAAAGAAAATGGAGTGGAAAAACAGTGGAACCCCGTTAATACGATCACCTTCGGGCCTTGAAAATGTGGTCGTAATAGCGGGGTGATCGGATTAACAGAGTTGTAAAACTAGGGAAATGACTGGACTTTAAATTCGTTCGGGGGACAATGAAATGGTCGTAATAACGAGGTGGTCGAATTAACGAAGTGGTCGTAAGGAAGAGTTCTACTGTATGGTATCAAATGGCTAAAGCAAGAAATCTAAATGACCGGTTTAAGCAGCTTTATTTTTCTCGGTGATCAAACAAAATATGTTTTCTAATCAGTCTGTGCACAACTGCTTAGAAATTCGTAGTTTAAATCTGTCATTGCTGTTTGCTCAATGTGTATTTTCAACTTTTTTCTTTAAAGATTCTCTGGACCGTGTAAAGTGACATACCAGGAAAAAGTGGATACTTCACTTGAAGATGATATTAATTATTAAAAACGTTGAAACCTTTGGCTCTTGTAAGCATGATTAATGTACAATAACTATGAATTAAAGAAGAAATTTCCTGGTTCAGATGCATTCAGGTTTCTTTCTGAGAAAAAGAACTTTGGAATGTTTTTCCTACTGATCAGTTATGAATTCAGCCCTTCACGTTCATGAAGGTAGCAGAAAATGGGGATAAATAACAGTGCAAAGATTACGCTTACCGCTAGAGAAGCAGAGGATACAAGAAAGCCAGCCATGTTATGTATGTTAAATTGGTGTACAGAAGGGTATGAGTTGGACCTCTGGGCGGAGCTTTACTGTACAAAACGTAACAGCGCATCCGCGTAAGAATCACCCACTCAAATTTCGGTGAAAAATAGATTTCCTCTATATTTTCTACACAAGACAAGCAACAGGTGGCTATACAAAAAATTCTCAAAAAATAAAACAAGCGAATCAGCCCAAATAAATACCATTTTTGTTCACTGTATATGTTTCTTGTCTTGTGCAGAAAACATAAAGGAAATCTATCTTCCACCGAAATTGAAGTGAGTGACACGCTCTTAAGTACCCTCTCTCCTTTGGGTTTTCTTGCAATTGGAAGTAGAATACAAGGCAACTTTGTTTCCCAGGGTTATATGTTGTAGATTGAGCGCCCCACCTAGATTTTCTAGCCAAGATTAACACCGAACAAAGGACTGTGTTTATCTAATACTGAAAAGCATTTCCTTGCTTACTTCAAATAGAGTATAGTTTAAAAGGGGCTAATAAGTCAAAATGTATGATAAACCCAACTAACTATATGAACCCACATCTTTCAGCTATAAACCCGATTCAAAACTAGCACTCTAGCCCTGGGTTAGACGAAGCCTCACTTGAAAAACTGGGTCCACAAGCTTACAGATTCTTACAAATTTGATAGTTTTGAGAAGAACATAGTGCAGAATTGTGACACTTAAGAGCACCTTTCCCTAACCACCGCGTGAGGGGCGGCACAAGGTCGGAAAAATGGACCCCTTGATATTTCGTCCAGAGATAACGTATGGTATGCTAAGAATCGTGATATAAGTTTTAGGTTCTAGAGTTTTTGCATTTTTGAGAAAATTACGAAAAACCGTCGACAACCGGTGAAGCCGAAAAATCACAGGAATGAGGTCAAATTTCATGATCAGATAATCGAACTCGCGTGAAGGCGCATAGCAAATTATGGTTTTTCTTAGTTTATAATGTTAATCAGGAGGTATTGCTAAGCTGCTTTGATGATAGTTTAGACTTACAATTGTAATTTCGAATTCCTGGAGAGCAAGCGAAGAGAACCGAAATTTGTAGACTTTGAAAATCAAAAATTCCATACCGTTTTCAAATATCTCAAAACATACTCGGTATTGTGTAGAATTCTTTCAAAATTCAATTCAAGCAAGTAAAAGAGCTGTTTGTGAACGTGATATAATTTTTTTCTTGGCAAAAGTTATTTGTGAGGCGAGCGGCCCCATGCAAGTTGACCCAATTTGACCTTTCGAGGAGATCTTGTTTAACCAGGAAATGTAAACAATTCTACTATCCTTAGCTCGCTTTCTGAGCAAACCATTGTAAAACCCTGCCATTTCCCATTAAAACTACCCAGTTAACCAGAGATAATACTTCGGTTACAGCTTACCTTCCAAATGGGTGTTTGAAGGCAAATAATTTTGATGTTCTTCGCTAATTTTCCCGTGTCTTGCTGCCGTGCTTAGCCACCGGCCTTTTCATCACTACGGCATTTTCTAAGCGTCACCTCTTTCTGGTTGTCCAATATTTTTGTAGGACCTGGATCCATGTCTTGCATATCAAGCATCCTCTGGGTATCTACTGAGTTTTGTATTGAATATTTCTAATGAAAAGAGGCAAGAATGTGAAGGAACTAATTGAACTGAAAAACAGAGGCAGATCGATGTCACTCAATCTTTACATCCAAGTGATCACGTGCCGCAAATACATCTGCGTAAATATTTTTGTCTTGCTCTTGCTCATTTCTTCATTTTCTTCCTTACTAGTATACAATGTTTTCCTTTTGATTTTTGTAACTTTTTTATTTGTAAGCACAAGCCTATTTCGAAGGAGAGTTCTTTGTATGCAATACTTTGAGTCGGTGTATATACACGCAACACATTTACTTTTCCCATTTATTTCGAGTGACTGTGCAACAAAACTAGAAATCCTATCTAGTTTTAGCTCCAAAAGTCAAATGCCTGGGAAGGTCCATTGCTAATGATTTCCTAAGGCAGAAGAAAGGGAATAGTAATATATATCTGAAAAAGGGCTAGTTACTGGCCGCAAAGCGAGTTTTTGTAATTTGTATTAATTGTATTTACCGATTTGCCCATGGCAGGTGAATACGCAAATAGGTCCCCTTCGTGGCGTATCTAACTTTTTAGGATTATGTTCGACAAGATACGTTTTGAGAATGATGAATTGTTCTAGAAAGTGACACAGGCACACTCGCAAAAAAGAAATCCGAGTGCTCCTCGGATTTCTTTTTTCCGAGTATGCCTGTGTCACTTTCTAGAATAATTTATCATTCTCATTCATTCACCAGGCTGGAAATATACCATCACATTTATTTCATATACGACACGTTCGACATTCAAATCCTAGCAGTATGCAGGATGTTTTTCCCGTGAACCTAGTTTAATGGCCTTAGCTCCCACGAGTCTCCTGTAGCTCAGTGGTGCAGCATCCGAACTACTAATCGGAAGGTCTTAGGTTCGACTCCTGATAGGAGCACTCGGATTTCTTATTTCCGAGTATGCCTGTATCACTTTCTAGAATAATTCATCATTCTCATTCATTCACCAGGCTGGAAATATACCGCATCACATTTATTTCAAAAAGGCAGGGCTGTCAACTCTCCGGGATAATCCGGGAGTCTCCAGATTTTGAACCTTATCTCCCGATCTCCAGATTTATGTCTGTAATCTCCAGATTTTGAGCCGTATCTTCTGGTCTCCAGATTTATGTCTGTAATCTCCCGGATAATTGACGAAGTTTTCTATTTGTCGTAGACTCGAATTTGCTGACAAGAATATGTAAAATGTTTAGCGTTGTTTCTGTTAGTGTTTAATGTCCCCCCCCCCCCCCCCCCCCCCACTGCTCACTGAACCCATGACTTTGGCCTGGATGGGACGTCTCTGTAAGGCTCTTTGTTATTGCTGTCCGGGGAAGTCATATTCTCCATATTTGAAGACGTTTGAGGTTGACAGCCCTGTAAAGGTGCCTTTTGATGCAGAAGTAGACGCACGCTTTTATATGATTCTCGAAAACTATCCCTTTGGAAACTGAAAATGATTTGCTTTTGGGTTCGCACAGTACAAGACATGTTTCTTTTTGCACGAGTAAAGAGCACGTAAAACTGTTTTGAGAGTTGCCATCGAGAGAGATCTGTGGCAAACGGTTTGTTTACCTCTATAAAAAGGTTCTAAATATAGAATTCTCACTTATTGATCGTTCGCCCGATAAGCAAAGCTACGTAGCACGTGCGAGGCTCCTAACTTTTTCTTAAATTCGGCAAACCGTATTACGCGGACAAACTCCACTAGATTAAAATCTTTTCAACTTACAAAGATATGTGCAGGAAAATGAGTTTAGGTCTTTTATAGTGCATTGTATAACCTTGAGCGCTCACTTTGTCAAAAAAAAAAATCCTTTGAAATCAAACATTATTTACGATTGGGCAACAGTAATTAGGACGCATGTGTTTACTTCTGCCGAAATTGAGTCATTTGCTTTTGACCGCTTTGGCTACCAACTAGCCGCTGAAACGAGCAATTTCTCTCCATCTTCCAATTTTTCAACCGATGACGCAGAGCAAATGACTCAATTTCGGCAGAAGTAAACACATGCGTCTTAATTACTCGGAATGCCGAATTGTAAATAATGTTTGATTTCAATTTTTTTTTTTTGACAAAGTGAGCGCTCAAGGTTATACAATACACTTAAAAAGACCTAAACTCATTTTCCTATACATATCTTTGTAAAGTTGTAAAGATTTTAATCCAGTGGAGTTTGTCCGCTTAGTAAGGTTTGCCGAATTTAAAAAAAGTTAGGAGCCTAGAACGTGCTAGCTTCGCTTATCGGGCGAGCGATCGAAGATCACAGCTCGAACGCCGTGAGAATTCTATATTTAGAACCTTTTTTGTAGAGGTAAACAAACCGTTTGCCACAGATCTATTTGTGTTCGGTAATTATCGGTTTTAAACTTAAAAAAAAGATCTCTCTCGATGGGAACTCTCAAAACAGTTTTACGTGCTCTTTGCTCGTGCAAAAAGAAACATGTCTTGTGCGAACCCAAAAGCAAATTATTTTCAGTTTCCAAAGGGATATTTTTGGAGAATCATATAAAAGCGTGCGTCTACTTCTGCATCAAAAGGTATCTTGTTGAACATATAGCTCCGATCCTAAACAGTTAGATGCGCCACGAAGGGGACCCATTGGCGTGTACACCTGCCATAGGCAAATTGGTAAGTACAATTAATACAAATTACAAAAACTCGCTTTGCGGCCAGTAACTAGCCCTTTTTCAGATATATATTACTATTCCCTTTCTTCTGCCTTAGGAAATCATTAGCAATGGACCTTCCCAGGCATTTGACTTTTGGAGCTAAAACTAGATAGGATTTCTAGTTTTGTTGCACAGTCACTCGAAATAAATGGGAAAAGTAAATGTGTTGCGTGTATATACACCGACTCAAAGTATTGCATACAAAGAACTCTCCTTCGAAATAGGCTTGTGGTTACAAATAAAAAAGTTACGAAAATCAAAAGGAAAACATTGTATGCTAGTAAGGAAGAAAATGAAGAAATGAGCAAGAGCAAGGCAAAAATATCCACGCGGATATATTTGCGGCACGTGATCACTTGGATGTAAAGATTGCGTGACATCGATCTGCCTCTGTTTTTCAGTTCAATTAGTTCCTTCACTTTCTTGCCTCTTTTCATTAGAAATATTCAATACAAAACTCAGTAGATAACCAGAGGATGCCTTATATGCAAGACATGAATCCAGGTCCTGCAAAAATATTACACAACCCAGAGAAAGGTGACGCTTAGAAAATGCCGTAGTGATGAAAAGGCCGGTGGCTAAGCACGGCAGCAAGACACGGGAAAATTAGCGAAGAACATCAAAATTATTTGCCTTCAAACACCCATTTGGAAGGTAAGCTGTAACCGAAGTATTATCTCAGGTTAACTGGGTAGTTTTAATGGGAAATGGCAGGGTTTTACAATGGTTTGCTCAGAAAGCGAGCTAAGGATAGTAGAATTGTTTACATTTCCTGGTTAAACAAGATCTCTTCGAAAGGTCAAATTGGGTCAACTTGCATGAGGCCGCTCGCCTCACAAATAACTTTTGCCAAGAAAAAAATTATATCACGTTCACAAACAGCTCTTTTACTTGCTTGAATTGAATTTTGAAAGAATTCTACATAATACCGAGTATGTTTTGAGATGTTTGAAAATGGTATGGAATTTTTGATTTTCTAAGTCTACAAATTTCGGTTCTCTTCGCTTGCTCCCCAGAAATTCGGAATTACAATTGTAAGTCTAAACTATCATCAAAGCAGCTTAGCAATACCTCCTGATTAACATTATAAACTAAGAAAAACCATAATTTGCTATGCGCCTTCACGCGAGATCATGAAATTTGACCTCATTCCTGTGATTTTTCGGCTTCACCGGTTGTCGACGGTTTTTCGTAATTTTCTCAAAAATGTAAAAACTCTAGAACCTAAAACTTATATCACGATTCTTAGCATACCATAGGTTATCTCTGGACGAAATATCAAGGGGTCTATTTTTCCAACCTTGTGCCACATTTTTTCAATCTCACTCGGTCCCTATAGAGAGTCGCTCTTAAAAGGCGGGTCATTTCGAGACCTTTATTATCCAACCACTGGTGATCTTGCTTACTATATCCGAGGTATATAGGGTTTAAATACTGTCGAGAAGGCCACCAGCTAATAGTCGATTTCCAAGTTGCTTTGAACCTCATTACGGAAGCGAGGCTAAGTGCAAAGCTTCTAATGTGAAAAGTAGTTTTGTTTACATATGAATGAAAACTAATTCTCATGTTATAAACTATGCACGAGGCCTCGCTTTCATATAATGAGGTTAAAAGCAACTCGGAAATGGCCTATAATGTGTTCCTTTCTTGTGTAACAAACAAATTTCTAAACATCGTCAAGGTTAAATGTAAAATTACCACCGATAAAGTAAAATTTACAAGAGAGAATTAAACCAACTATTTCTCTGTGCACCTTTAAACTCCGCAGTATTTATATTTTTGGCCTCTGGATTTCAAGTACAAACTCAGGAGGTTTAACTATGTTTATTTGAAGGCTGCTGTCAGCTTGCAAATCCTTTTTGTTTTGTATATTCACTTGTTTGTTTACTACTTATTTAACTTTTCTTTTAGTTGTGGCTGTCAATTTGTAAACACCAAATTTATTTGTAGTTAGTTTAGTATAGACATACCTACCCGCCTCGACTAGCTTTAGCTATTTGCTGGTAGGTATTATAACCAGCTTGTAACTGTCTGTTTAAATTAAGTGTAAGTAGTGTTTCTAAGGGATCGTGACCGAAGGATGCCGTGGGCTTTTACAGTTAATTGCGGAAACTAAATGAGTGGAAACACCACGCATCATTGTCAAGGTTAAATGTAAAATCACCACCGATAAAGTAAAATTTACAAGAGAGAAGTAAGTCAACTATTTTTATGTACAAATTCAAACCCCGCAGTATTTTTATTTTTCGCCTCTGGATTTCAAGTACAAAATCAGAAGATATAACTATGTTATTTGACGGCAGGTTTTTCTAAGGGATTGTGACCGCAGGATGCCGTAGGCTTTTACAGTTAATTGCTGAAACTAATTGAGTGGAATTGAAACACCACGCTTCATTGTCAAGGTTACGAAGTACTTGAATTTGGTGACCTTACCTGTTTTGAGATAAAACAAAATATGAAGTAATACATCGAGAGAATAGATACAGTGAAGATAGTTTACCTAAAGCTCGTGTATGTGTTTTAAGGTAATTTATCGAAAGTGTTTTGTGGATACCAAAACCGAAGCAATAACTAAGGTTAAACGCTGTCCATTTCAGTCCCAAAGACCATCCATTGACGTTGAAAGATCAGGGGAATAACAGCTTTGAAGAATTTCCCATGTCAAGCTGGTAATCTGAATTTTGTTTCGTTTACGTTTGCATTGTGGTAATGACGGTGATGTGATTTCCATTTTTCGTCACATAATTTTGAACATAATCGTGTCTTTAGATTACTTGGAGTGGAAAGGTATCAAGATGTTTCGAATACAGTTTGCCCTGATGCTTTTTGTAATTCTTGGTAAGCTTATTATGTGATAATTAAAATAGAGCCTAATTTTATACCATTTTATTTCCAAAATAGTAGTTTCGATAAGTTTTAATTGATAAGTCCTAAACTTCTCACTGGTCTGGAATAATGGGCGATATAATTCTACTCTGTTATTTGAATGTTTGGAAAAGTCTACAGCTTTTTGGTGGTTCCAGGGTTTGACAATTTATATTTGGGTGTAAATAATTTGAAATTTGTGAATTACGAAAGTGCAGTGTGCCGAGCAGCTGACAAGTCGAGCTTGGGTCTGTAAATCGCTTTGATCAAATCAGATAAACAATTCTGTCTCTGTTCATCCATATTCGAGCTATAATTTTCTTACAAACCCTAAACCGGATTGAGGGGAATGCTGATAGAACCTTACTGAATGTTATCGAGGTTACAAGCGATACTTTTTCTCCTCTTCATAGAAGGCGTCATGGGGAGTTCTCCGACTTAATTAAGTCTCCATTAAGTTCTCCGACTTAGTGGGCCACTGTGGAGCTAAACCCAGATTGAAGTAGTTAATTAGGATTTGTTTGTGCTTTTAATACTTTCCCTTTGATTGCAGCTCAAAATGCGTTTTCCAAATCAGTAAAAAAGAGCAGCAAAAAGCAATCCATACCGGAGCAAAAGTCTCACTATTTGCTACTTATGGGAAACCCAGTTGAGGATGGACAGCATCACAAAGGTTTGGGCATGGTTCTTTCTTCCAAACACAAAGAAGGTGCAAACAAACTGAAAGACAGTTCCTCAAACGAGAGGCAGACGCTTGATAAAGAATTTAATCATTCTGAGGCAAAATCAAAACCTAACCTAGTTTCTACATTACAGAAGTCTTCCAAAGGTTTTTCATCAGATCGGGATTATAGCTACACAGAGGCCCTATTCACTGGACCACCACTATATAATGGCAGACCATACAGAGTTTCCGATAGGACACACAGTGCCCAAAGCCATCTTAGTAACCCCAACATCGACCAATCAGTTAAGGAAAAAGGCAAAAACATGGAAGGGTACGATGGTGCTGAGGTAGTGGAGCAATGGGTTGATAAAATCAATGACCACAACAAACAGGAAAGGAATGACCAAAGACAGAAAGAAATTCACACAGAAGAGGGAGTCACAGGGATAATTGTAAACAAGACGCCAAACGGAGGTCATTTTCATGAATCAGCTGCATCTGGAGGTCAGGAAGACGGAAGGACCAATTTGTTGGAGAAGACACCAGAAATTGCAACAGAACACGTCGACAATCAGTTTCGTAAACTGCGTCCAACACTTGGTGAATCTCCGTACAAAACACGTGGTGAAACATGGGAGAATAAGGAAGAAAATCAACGGCCCTACAAGTCTGGCCCACTGTTGCAAGCAAACGCCCAACAGGAGGGACATCTTTCATCTATCGATCATGACACACCTTCCAATATGCAGGGAAACATTCATTCAAAACAACACGAGAAGAACGTTTACAGCCAACTGTCTTTAAAATCTTACGATGAGGAATCAAACCGGTTAGGCTCAAATGTTATGCACGGAAACTTGGCGCATCAGCACGCAGATCGTGCCTTAGATACAGATTATTATAAGACGGGGAACGTGCAAAAAGACGAGTCAACAGGAAAAGCAAATGAGGCTTTGCATTCTGGACGTATAGAAACAAATGAAAAAGACACAAACCCCATTTCTCAAGAAGGATCAGATAACACTATGATGAACACATCAGGCAACGAAAAGATTCCTCACAAGAGTGAGGGCAGCCTGACTTCTCCATACCAAGAGTCAAGAAACCAGCAAAGGCACGACGCCTACGACGTACCTGGAAATCTACCTGGTGATCAAACTCAAGCGCAGTCGGTCACTTATGACACGAATAAAAACGAAGATGGTAATTTAAACACTTCCTTGACTTCATCAATGACAAGGGTTAAACCCTCTAATGAAGAAGATCGTGGAATGGAAAACTTTATCAACCAACTTCGACCGCATAAGATCATAGAGAGCTCATTTGATGAACAACTCACTCAAACAATAGCTACAGGGCCATCACCTCGACAAGAGAAACTTGGCGATTTAACCAAACAACCAGCAGAAAAATTTCCATCAGATATTTCACACCCAAGCAAATATGACTTTCAATCTTCATCGTCATATCGAGAAGGAAGCACTCCTTCAGAATTTGACAGGCAAAATGAGAAGGCAACAAAGGATCAGCGCGAGAATTCAATTCAAGAATCTCCATCTAGCTGGGACACAACTCAACTTGGCCCCATGAGTAGAAGCCAAAAGGAAACAACCGTGCAACAAGACACAGCAAGTCAGTCAAGTGGTAAAGAGAACACTAGGTTAGATAATGAGACTACATCGGGCAACAACTCAGGCTATAATCAGGAACTGGGAAACCCAGAGACATCACAAGAACGTATTGAACATGGGACACCAACGCAAGATGAATCTAGTGGCAATTCAACACAGCCACTGACAGAATATTCATCTGGCCAAGGGGAAACTGGCACAAGAATATCTTCCTCATATCGTGAAGGAAGTAACCCTTCGGAATTTTTATCTAGAAATGAGCAATTAACAGAAAACCTTAGGGAGAAGTCAAACCAAGTAGGGCCATCTAGCTCTGATGAAGTCTCATTAAGTTCTTTGAGGAACAGCCACAAAGAAGACTCTACGCAACAGGGGGAATCCACTAAGTTCTCAGAAGGTGCCTTCCATGTAAGACCATCTCAAGACGATACATCTCTCAACAGCAAGGGCTCGTACCAAGAGTCACCAGGGGAAAGTCCAAACCTAGGAAAATCTCATAAAGAAATGCTACCATCATTTTACCATCGAATTGGTAGAATTCCATCCACAGAGAGTCCTCAGAACGAAGGTTCCACGTCATATCAAGTTGCATCTTTGAACAACAATCAAAGGCCACCAAATGTACAGAAAGAAACCTCTGATCAGATGGTGATGCACGAAAGTGGTGTTGGTAAAGCTGTCGAGAATGAAGGCACAAACTATCACCGGTATTGGGAAACACTGCATAGCGGTGATGAACGTGGCACGCAGACAAATTATGAATCTCCCAACGATTCATTGAGACCAATGGACAATTCACCATCAGGTCAAGAAGGTGAGCGTGAATTTCAAGTTGGAGTTCCAGAGCAGGCTCAGGAGGTGGCTCCGGAATACAAACCGATAAGAGCCAACAACAATCTAAAGCAAACAGAGAGCAGCAATGAGAAAGTTTCTGAAGGAATAAGGAACGACCAACCGAAAGAAATTGACAAAGACAACAGAAATCAGATAGTATATTTCTTGAAGATGGTTAAAGGTATTCCACTTTTAAATAACCAACCAATCAATGATCAGCAAAGAAAGTACAAGGAAGCAAATGAATCAGGCGATCACTCTCCCGCTGAAATCAAGGAGGAAGAAGACAACGCCGCTCATTTAGGAGGAGTGGGATCTGAAGCAAGCCATAGGAGATGGAATTGGCGATGGAGTCCAGTGCCAAGTTATAAACCAAGCCCTTTACCAAGTCCTGTCCCAAGTCCTGTTCCAAGTCCTAGTCCCAGTCCATCAATTGGCGGCGGCGGCGGCGGAAAAGGAGGAGGAGGAGGAGGAGGAGGAGGAGGAGGAGGAGGAGGAGGAGCTCTTGGTGGCAGTAGCGTAGACTCTAATGTGCCTCAGGGTAACCATTTTTAATATTCTTTAATTTGTCCCATTATAATAGTTTGACCGGAAAAGTGTCAAATGCGGTAAAATGGCTAAGTCTGGCTAGGAATAGCCTTTTAGTCCTTTGCTGAGTCCTTTTACGGTATTTCGAGAAAACTAATTAAATTAAAAAAAGGATATCTTCGTTTATTTCATGCAGGTAAGCTGAAAACGAACGCCGGTTATGATAGCTTAAACGATGCAATTTTACAGGCCACATTTTCAGCCTTTTTACAGTTGCCATACTTACTCTAGTTTCATAGTATAAAAAAAAATTGCTGTTCCGGAATGTTCCTTTCAATGAAAATTTCAGCCAGTTTTTAAAAGAATAAAATATTATCAACATTATATTTCACATATTGGTTTTCCTTCTTTCCTCAAGGCTGATTATATTGAATAAACCTAATTTATTAGCAACTGTCTGAAAAACTGGGACGGTCAGTTTTATTGCAACAAGGAAGAGTGGCCTGATATTCTAATAATCCCCTAGCTAGGAGAATACCATAGTTGATAATTCCCTAGGGGAATATTATAGTAATAGTCCCCTCGCAGCACACCCACAAAAGGTGTGACAATTTTTTGGATCGTTGTAAGTGAAGTGCTCGAATACGTGAGTAGCCATGTCTGTAGCTAAATACTCCCGTACGCGTGTGTAAAATGGCGGGTAGTCTCACCGACGTAGCAAGCGTTATGGCCTGCACACAAAGATTTTTATTACCTTTTAAAATATAATTTTATGCACAGTAATGTACCTATTTTATCCTTTTATTTTATATCATTGTGATAGTAATGTCTGTGAATTTTATTTATTTTATTCTTATATTTTATTTATTTATTTTATACAGGGCCGTTCTGAAAACCACTTTTGTGAAAACGCACCCTTTTTAAAGATTATTATTATTATTGCCCCCGCAGGGTTTTGGCCCAGATGGCCAAAACCCGAGGAGGCACCCTAGAAATCCCCGCCTATAGGGAGGAAAATTTCGCCGTAGCAGGAAAAATCTCGATTTTTGAGAACGCAGCTCACAAAGGATAGCCGAAAGTTCGCCGGGGGTCGAATGAATAAATAAATAATGTAAGTGCCAAGATGGCTGCCAGCTTGTTCCAAGTGCGCTGCAAATTTCGTTGGATTTAACTTCTTTCGGCGCTTGCGGTTTCTCTTTTTTCAATGTGTGTGTCGGTAAGGATTTACTTCACCATTCTGTACTGGCTTCTTGTCCTCGTCCTCTCTCTAGGAGTGATTTTGGAAGCTTCGCGTGTTTGAATTTCCATCCTCGATTCAAGCGTGTTGTCGCCAGTTCGGATTGTCACATCTCTAAACCTATTATTAGGTCTACGAAGCGAGGTTGTACTTCGCTGGCTCTTCCAAGGAAATTATTCTGGACGTATCTTGCAGTTCATATCGACGTTCAATGTAATCCTGGTCCTCCATTTGATGAATTTAGTTCTGGTTACGCTTCACTTGTGTCAAGTAATTTTGATTCAAGAAACGCTTGCTCTGGTCGAATTAATTATTCTAAGAGGGAACTGCTTCGTTTGAAAAAACTCAAGACTTTCCTTTTTACTAAATTTATTGAGAGTAACTTTTTATCATATTTTTAAGTTTTAGATTCTAGTTTTTTAGGTATTTTGCTAGTCGTAACTCCCAATATAAATAATAATAAAAGGCGGTCTATGACTGCATGTGGCTACTGCTTTATTTTTTTATAATATGGTAGTAAAAAAGCAGTGCTGTATAAAATTCAGAGGAGTAAATGAGCAGCTCTGGTCAGTGCCAAAATTGTGCAGCGTAATTTGGTTTTGTTGTCATATGGGCGAATTTTGTATGCGATGGAGGACTTTGGTTTGTTTACACTTTAGTACACAGGGGACAGTAATAGATATGGTTTGGCTCTCCCATGGTTTACATAAGATCGCATGGTGAGGAAATTCCGTGAATCAAGACACACAGATAAACAGACAATAAGCTTTCTTGATTGAAAAATTTATTCAGACAGACCTGTGTTCACGCCTGAAAAACAAATTTGTTCAATTTTCACCTCGAATGAAGCTATGTGAAGGCGACTGATCCAAACGAACTCCGAGTCAATAAAGCACAATTTTCTCGACTCTATTAAACTGGGTACATTTTTTGAAAATTTTGCTAAAGCTACTTGAAATATGACAAATCAATCGATTTAACATAAAGTAAGATAAATTTCACATTCAAACCTGTAGTATTTTGTAAAGTGTATTTCCAGGAGCACACAAAATTTCCAAGAACGTCTACAGCTCATGTGATGATTTGCAGATCTTGTTTGCGATCGCACGTTTCGGCTCAACCCAATCTTGAACAGGAATTTCTTCGCTATGAACTCACTGATTTCCTCTTTTAAAGCAGCCGAGTGTTCTTTTGAAGTTGCTCTTTTGATTTACCGTATCGAAAACCTGTGTTTTCCTTCCAAGAACCACAAACTGCCACCTTTCACGCATACGAGACGCGGGAGCCATTTTGAATTGAAATACAAGGATCTTCCGTACGAATAAAGCCGACTGAGATTTCGTCAACCTGTCGTGGTGAACTCTATCCAACTTCGGGTAAATTCTACAATTCCGAAAGCGTCCGATCTACGGACTTGCGTACAACATGGTAGCATAGTGGCTACCGCCTTCCCACAAGGCAGTAGCCACAAAAAAGCAGGGGCAGCTTTAGTGAGAACTACTACTAGTTATTATTATTATCATTGAAGATTTCATTTTTGTTTTCATGAATTATTTACATAACTTTCGGACACGGGTCAGGGCTAGTTATATTACACTTAATAATTTTCATTACATTCATTATTATTATTATTATTGTTATATTATTATTATTATTATAATTATTAATTTTTTTTTAGACCACTTTCCTATCAATCAAAATTCACGATAATGATAAGGATTTGGCGCTTGTTTTTACACAGCCGACTCAGACTTTGAGCAAGAGGCTCTGAACACTCACAATAAATACCGGAAGACACACGGAGTGCCAGCCATGGCACTAGATCGAGATCTCTCGAACCAGGCTGAGGCATACGCCCAGAAGATTGCAAATATGGGTTCACTGATACACTCTTCTCAAGCCGAAAGAGGACAATCCGTTGGAGAAAATTTGGCTTATTCCTGTGCAACAAATGGGACTCCGCTAACAGGAGAGTCAGCTACCAAGATGTGGTAAGATTTGATTTCTTCACGAAGTCCATTATGAAATTCATCTGTATTACTTTATTAAGGGAAAGGGGCAAATAAATTAAGGAAAAACATTATAGTCTCAAGCGGAGTTGCTGGAATCCATGGCCTTCATAAAGGGCACTGGAGCTCAAGGCTAAAAGAACAAAGCAGAGTTTAGTGTACAGCAATGGCAGAAGTTTGAAAAGGACAGATACCCAATCATTCACTATAGTTCTAGCTTTTGTTCATGGAAGTAATTGAGGCATGTTTCTAATGACAAACCGTCAAGCGACCAGTACAAATTCTTTTAAACTATCCGTCCAAGTAAATAGTAGAAATTGCAGTCACCCCCACCCCCCTACTCCCGCCCCCCAATTTTTTTAAAGTACTTATTTAAGTCAGTAGTACAAATTGCGTTCATCCCCATCCCCCGTTAACCCGCACCCCCCCCCCCCCCCCCACTCCCGGATAGCAATCCCCAAAAACTACAACTCAAGTGTTAATTAACCGGTACATGTATTTAATACTCAAACTCACCTGATTGTCCGCATATATAAATATGCCAGTCAAAGTGAAATGCCGTGGCTTGCCTCTTATACGTAATTAACTACCTCGGAACGGCCCTTAGAGAAGTTTTTACATAGCATAGATTTTGAACCATATTTTAAGGTCCATAACTTCGCTGCTATTCAAGAAACCAACACCAAACTCGATCAAAAGACATACCTAAACGTTGTCTTACATGTGCGCGTGACAATTTATCAATTGGATAAAATTTTAACTCGCTACAGTCCCCGCTCAACCTCGGAATGGCCAATATCTAAAAGACTGCCAACTGAGTAACTTGGATAGATGGTGCAATGCAAGCATTCATCTGACCTATGGGACGGTCGGCCCAGGTTCCCATCGGTTCTATGGCCGCATTTTGCAATGCACCTTGCTCCAAATGGAGAGATAGCTTGGCAGGTCGCTTTAAATGGTCTTGATTTTCTCAGCTATGAGTTATCCTTTGTGAAGTACTGTGTCAGGCTAGCCTTATCGTTATTTAGAGTATGACTAAAGCCACATGGTTCAAACCACTTTAATTCACTCTTTCTCTTGCACACAAATGTTGACTTCCTGTATAGAGTATATGTCTGTGTTTTTTATCATCTTAGGTACGATGAAGTTTGTAAACCTGGATATAACTTTGCCAGCGGAGGGTTCAGCGGTGGTACGGGTCATTTCACTCAGGTAGTGTGGAAGGACAGTGTCAAGCTGGGTATTGGCCAGGGAAAAGCAACGCGAAATGGAATGCAGTGTATCTACGTTGTGGGGCGCTATAAGATCGCAGGAAACATGATGGGAGAGTTCCAGGATCAAGTTTTGAGGGGGAACTTTAACCAACAATATTGTAACAATGTTTAAACTGATATTTTAAAGACCGAAGTAGCTCAAAAAGAAGTTACCTTAAATGTACATCGCGCCTGTATGTTCAGTAAAGAGAATAACTGACGTCACAATTGATAGAAAGCCCAGTGGTTAACGGTTATAGCCCTGAATCGTATAATTAACATCACAAATTAAAGACATACATTTCAGTAATAAATGACAATTGAAATAGCGGGCATTCATGTTGTGCGCACGATTCTTCTTCTCAGCTGATAAGGTTTGTTACCGATTTGTTACCTTAATTGTCGGAAGTAACAACAGTAATACAATCAGATTGCGCCTGACGTTGTCCATGGAACAATTAAACCTACTTGATAATTTTAGGTCTCATTTATATTAAGTAAGCTAAAGTTGTTGAATAAAACTTAACTATCGTAATAAAACCTTAACATTCCTTTCAGACGCTTAGGTTATTTGATTCGCCATACGCTCTTTTCTAAACATTGATGTCATTTTTGAAGGGGAATTCATACGTTTTATAGTTAAACTTTAGGTTTAATCTTATAACAAAAATTTTCAAACACTCACAAGCAAAGTCTTCCGTAGGCCATTCTTATCCTCCAATCCTCCAAAAAACAAAAGAATGAAATGAAAAGGAAAGAAGCAAGGTGGGTAGGAGAAGGAGGGCGGGGGGGGGGGGGGGATGTGGGGGAGGCGAGAGAGGACGAGGCAAGAAGAAGGGGAGGGGGAGGATAGAAGGGCGAAAAAGTTGTCTACTTCAGGCATCGTTCCTCCACCCCGCCCCATTTTTGGTCATTCTTTGTTTTCTTCTCTAGCCAACCTAAATATTGTAATGTGTTCAATGCTAGTTCAAACTAAGCAACTCTAACTCAAGAAAGGTGCCTTCGGACGAAGCAAGTTCTTATCTGTTTATCACTATTTGTATTTCATAAGCTCTGTGGAGGCGTAACTTGTAACCAAATCACTAAGGAACTGCATTTCTGAATGTATGGCAAGGAGACTAAATCAAGCGAATATTAGGCGAGATACAGCCATTCAAAAACTTAAAAAATTTACTAAGAAATGTATGGGACGCCGGACAAATCGTCCGTCACGTTCGGCGTTCCATACATTTCTTAGTAAAATTTGGAGTTTTTGAATGGCTGTATCTTTCCTAATATTAGCTTGATTAACACCAAACTTGAGGATGTTGTAAAGTTCGATGTGCTCTTTCTGGCTATGTGGGTGTTGAGTCCCATATCCCATAATACACAGACTCGTACCCAGACCTCCACGGTATGAAATCAGGCAATGTAGCGGGAGTTTCTTCTGATTTATGCAGCATGAAGCAACTAGACCCATTACCACTGACTTCTCTAGATTGAATGCTTGTCTACGCTGGTTAACCTCCAGCAATATATCGCCGGTACTATCCATTTTTATTGAAAACCGTATCATTGCATAATGCAATTCCAGGGATTTGATTGGCTTAGCGGCCATGGTATATGAGCCATTATACCATGCCCGAGGAATGGTGACCATTAAATTGTCTTCTGGTTGATTTTTCAAAGCGAAATCAGCAAGATCTAGCAATAATTCTTGATTGTTTTTAAAAAAACAATTATTCCACTCGCGCTTGTAGGATATGAGATGATTATAGCCAACACGACGCTACGCGCTTTGTTGGCTATCTATAATCTCATACTCCAGGCAACGCGCGCTCGTGGAATAATTGTTAAATGCAAATTGTATGTGCGCGCTATGTTTGGTTATTGCTGACAATTATATGTGCACTCTTTGTTTGGTTATCGCCGAAAATTATATGCGTGCGTTATGTGTCGTTATTGCTGAAAATTATATGTGTGCGCTATGTTTCGTTATCAGTGAAAATTACATGCGCGCGCTATGTTTTGTTAACGCTGAAAATTATATGCGCACGCTGTTTGGTTATCGCTGAAAATTATATGTACTCGCTATGTTTGGCTATCGCTTTCACAATATTTTCTAATGTCGTAAAATAAGTTGTTCCGTAAATCAGCATATGAGACGCAGTCAGGCGACAAGAGACACCGTAGATTAAAGTGTCTTGTTTTTAAGGCTCCAACCATCAACCCTGATCAGGTTTCCGATGGGCTAGGAAAGAACGGCTTCAAATCATTAAATAGCTTTCAGTGGAATTGTGAAAGATTGGTTTTCATCCAAAGATCTTAACTCTGTTAGAGCACGATAGAACTTAAGTTGGATTGTTTGGCTTTGGTAAAGATCTAATAATAAAAGGTTTCGTGAAGCACGATATGAGAGTGAACGATTTTTCGATGACTCCACGTCATCATTATTAAGTTCTAAATACATGGTGAAATTAATTATATATATAGTAACTAAAGTGTGAGAATATTTAGGGAATAAACAAGGGAGTTAAAGTATTCAGTTGTTAATTAAAAAGTGAATCCGACCGCGTGTTAAGTTTTGGTTTTATGTTCCTGATAAACAGCATCTCAAACTGATCAAGCAGTCAAACTTGGTGCGGCATCTCTTTAGAACGGTAAACTGGTCTGGTATATTAGTCAGCTTGCAGATTGTGTTCTTCTTTCAGGTGGTTACCAATAGGAGAATGTTTATGTTCAGCGATGTGTTGAAAGAGATGTCGGGATGTATATTCGACATAATCCTAATCACACAGATCACATGAAAATTTATAAACAACGCAATGTTGGTTAATAAGGGGAGGTTTGGCCTCCACATTTTTGATATCATCAATAATTTTTCTGCTAGTAAACAGTGGTCGCAAATCTCTTCCAACTTTCTTGTAAGTTCGCTGAGATCTTTTCGTACAGCGTTGGCCGATCTCTGATCTTTGAATGGCAATTGCAAGACAATTCTAGGCCCACGCATGGCGAATGTTTTCATGTGCTCTATCAAAGAGAAACTGGAAAGCAAAAACAAATTCCCCTCTTTCTACAGAAGATACGTGGATGATACCTTGGCCACGGTACTCAATATTCCATCTGCTGAAGCCTTTTTAACAACGCTGAATGAAGCCCATCCCTCAATTAGCTTCACGATGGAAACAACCGCTAACAATAAGCTACCCTTCGTTGGAATGGAAAGTGAAATAAAAGGAAATCAACTAACAACATGCGTTCACAGAAAAACAACCAACAAAGGTCTCTTGCTGCACTATCGAAGTCATGTAGACAACAAGTATAAACACTCACTTTTGAAAAGTCTAAAAACAATGTTAATTTGCGCACAGATCTTTTTACTAATTATCGGATAAGGACGATAAACCGTAGGCCCCGTCTCACAAATTTGTAAATAACTCTGTGGGACGTTAAAAACCCACTCACTATTTGCGAAGAGTAGGGGACGTAGTTTCCGGTGTTGTGGTCTGGTCTTTGTGCATGTATTCCGTATATCCCGGGTGCACAGTAATTGGCCCTAGCTGTTGCGGCATCCCTGTCCATATTGGACATAGCTAAATAAATAAAATTTAATAAATAAATAAATAAATAAATAAATAAATAAATAAATAAAAAAACAAATAAGTAATGTAACAACCTGTAGTCAATGTTCCTGAAATTGAAGTATCCTTCGCGACTTTTTGAATCGACCATCAGCAGTTTCATCCGTTTACAAGATCAAGCCGCAGCACAACCCCGAAATTCTCCTACTTCAGCCCATTAGAATTGTCTTGCCATTCAAAGATCAGAGATCGGCCGACGCTGTACGAATAGATCTCAGCGAACTTACAAGAAAATTAGAAGAGATTTGCGACCACTGTTTACTAGCAGAAAAATTATTGTTGATATCAAAAATATGGAGGCCAAACCTCCCCTGATTAACTAACATTGCGTTGTTTATAAATTTTCATATGATCTGTGTGATACAGATTAAGTCGGACATACATCCTAACATCTCTTTCAACACATCGCTGAACATAAACATTCTGCTATTGGCTCCAGTCACAAGTACCGCAACAAACCAGATTACCGTTGGCGCTTCCCTCTTCATGAATGCATCTACTTCGGGATTTTTCAGCTCTTGCAACCTTGGAAACGTCCATGTTTACCTGGTGATTCGCACTTTCGTTGCGAAGCGTTACTTGATGTGAAGGCTACTGGGCGTCATTGATATGTGGATAGCGTTTTATTCTTGCACTAGTTGCATTTATTTAACAGCTATAGTCAAACTGAAAGGAAAAGAACAATATTGTTTGAAAAACTAAACTTGTCATAAAGAACTAGCAAACGATCGCTGGAAATGCATGACTTACAATTCAGCAGGCTTATCCACACCTCTTGACACATCATATGGCTTTAGGCGGTCCCGCTTGATTGAGCGGCGAGTGTTTAAACAGTTGAGTCTTATTTCCATAACATAGGTTTGAAAACTTTCGCGCGTTTACTTTCGCCCCAAAAACTAATGAGCAAGTCTTACACTAAGTGCGAATCACCTGGATCTATACCCAACAAGGGAAAAAGTAAACTGAATTCGAACTTGACTGAAGCCAGACCGTTTCATAAAACGACGATTTTTATGGACTTTTGGTGCCGAACTATCGCTTCACGCTCGATTTGAATGAAAGATGGCGATTTTGCGTAAATTAAGTTGACAGTTTAGTGACCAATCACAACACTCGTGAGCTTTAAATTAACCAATAGGCGTACTCTCTTTGTATAGACCATAAATGACCTTATAAAAAAACAATATTTGCCCATGAATCCCAGCGCAAATCGTCAACGTGAAGATTTTCGAAAACATTTTCAATATTTCGTACGAGCCCATATCCAAACAAGGTATAAAATGAATAGATTCCATTTAGCCGTGCGTGTGTACTCTGATAACGCACAGAGGACGTCAAAACGTGGTGAGAACATCAGTCACGCAACTCGCCTGCGGCTCGTAGCGTACTTCTCTGTTCTCACCGCGTTTTGACGTCATCTGTGCGTGCGTTGTCAGAGTTCACACGCACGGCTAACTGGAATCTATTTGCGCCAAGATGGCTGCCAGCTTGTTCCAAGTGCGCTGCAAATTTTGGTGGATTTTACTTTTTTCGGCGCTTGTGGTTTCTCCTTTTTTCAATGTGTGTGTCGGTAAGGATTTACTTCACCATTTTGTACTGGCTTCTTGTGCTATTTCTCTCTCTAGGGATGGTTTGGAAGCTTTGCGTATTTGCATGTTGTCGCCAGTTCGCCGGATTGTCACATCTCTAAACCTATTATTAGGTTTAGCGAGCTTCGCTGGCTCCTCCGGAGAAATTATTCTGGACGGATCTTGCGGTTCATATCGACGTAATCCTGGTCCTCTATTCGATGAAGTTAGCTCTGGTTACGCTTCACCTGTGTCAAGTAATTTTGATTCAAGAAACGCTTGCTCTGGTCGAATTAATTATACTAAGAGGGAACTGCTTCGTTTGAAAAAACTGAAGACTTTCCTTTTTACTAAATTTATCGAGAGTAACTCTTTATCATATTTTTAAAATTTTAGAATCAAGGTTTTTTTTTTTTTAGGTATTTTGCTAGTCGTAACTCCCAATATAAAAAAAAGCAGGGGGCAAGTTTAGTGAGAACTACAACTGGTGATTAATATTATAAAAGTTCATTTTTGTTTTCATGAGTCATTTACATAACGTGCGGACACGGGTCTGGGCCAGTTATGTTACCCTCAATCATTTTCATTGCATTCACTATTATTATTATTATTATTATTATTATTATTATTATTATTATTATTATTATTTGAAACATAAGCAAGCGAAAATTAAAGTTAATAGCCGACGTTTCGGCGTCATCGAGACACCATTCTCAAGGCAAAGTGGATAAATTAATGCGAACATTTGATTTCTATACTCTACAGTCTCTACAAATTAGTATTAACATTGAATCACAAGTTCTTCAGGTGAATACCTTTGCGCAAATCCAGCCTGTTTGCACGTTTAAGGATGGTTTAGGTTTAAATTAAGGAGATGCTTTCATAAGAAAACTTAAACCATCCCTAAACATGCAAACAGACTCGATTCGCGCAAACCTGAAGAACTTGTGATCCATTGTTAATATGCTAATTTGTAGATACTGTAGAGTATAAAAATCAAATCTTCGCATTAATTTATCTACTTTGCCTTACAGCGGTTACCCGGCAATAACACGCGACCTACGGCATTCAAAACAGTCGGATAAAGTTGCATTTTGGTGGACGTCAATCAAACAATAGCCGTTGAAATTATTTTGAATTCTGACAAGATTCCAAGGTAACCCGGCAAGAAACTAACAATTTTACCTCGCTAAGAGAAGGTAAAGTTTATTTAAATTGATTCTCGAGCCAGATCAAGCGCAAATAAAAGGTTGTTTTAATTAAATATTTCAATTTTTACTGCACGTGATAATTTACTCACTTGCACGCATCGCTGATTTATTATCAGGTGTAACGATTTCAAATGTTTCATAAAAAACTACGGCTTCGTCTAAACAATGCCCATTTTTTTAAATAGTCTGGCTTGGAAATCAACTTTCATAAAGTTTACCATCCGTAATTGGGTAAAACTGTTAATTTCTTGGTTCTGTTGCCTTGAAATGGTCTCAGAATTCAAAATAATTTCAACGACTTTTCTATGATTGACGCAAAACGCAACTTTATTGGAGTCTTATGAAGGCGATAGGTTGCGTGTTATTGGTAACCGCTGTAAGAATGGTGTCACGATGACGCCGAAACGTCGGTTATTAACTTTAATTTTCGCTTGCTTATGTTTCAAGAAGTCATTATTGATCAAAAATTATTATTATTATTATTATTATTATTATTATTATTATTATTATTATTATTATTATTATTAATTTTCTTCAGACCACTTTCCTTTAAATCAAAATTAACGATAATGATAAGGATTTGGCGCCTGTTTTTACACAGCCGACTCAGACTTTGAGCAAGAGGCTCTGAACACTCACAATAAATACCGGAAGATACATGGAGTCCCATCCATGACACTAGATCGAGATCTCTCCAACCAGGCTAAGGCATACGCCCAGAAGATTGCAAAGATGGGTCAACTGATACATTCTTCTCCAGCAGAAAGAGAAAAATCTGTTGGAGAAAATTTGGCTTACGCCTGTGCAACAAATGGGACTGCGCTAACAGGAGAGTCAGCTACCAAGATGTGGTAAGATTTGATTTACTTTATTGAGAGAAGCGGGCTAATAAATTAAAGAAAAACATGAGTCTTAACCGGAGTTGCCGGAATCCATGGCCTTGACAAGGGGCACATGGGCTCAAGGCTATAAGAACAAAGCAGAGTTTAGTTTACAGCAATGGTAGAAGTTTGAAAAGGACGGATACCCAATCATTCACTAGTTCTAGCTTTTGTTCATGGAAGTAATTGAGGCATTCTGAATGACGAACCGTCAAGCGACCAGTACAAATTGTTTTAAACTACCCGTCCAAGTAAATAGTAGAAATAGCAGTCACCCTCACCCCCGTACTCCCATACCCAATTTTTTAAACTACTCATTTAAGTCAATAGTAGAAATTACGTTCATCCCCATTCCTCGTAACCCCTTCTCCCCCTCCCCGCTTCCCACTCCCCAATGGCAATCCCCCAAAACTACAACTAGTTTTAATTAACCGGTACATGAATTTAATACCCAAACTCACATGATGGTCCGCATAAATAAATATGCCAGTCAAAGTGAAATGCCGTGGCTTGCCTCTTACACGTAATTAACTACTTCGGAACGGCCCTTAGAGAAGTTTACATAGCATAGATTTTGAACCATGTTTTAAGGTCCATTACTTCGTTGCTATTCAAGAAAACAAACTCTATCAAAAGACTAATTATAACGTTGTCTTACATGTGCGCGAGACAATTCATCGATTGGATAAAATTTTAACTCTACAGTCCCCGCTCAACCTCGGAATGGCCAATAACTAAAAGACTGCCAATTGAGTAACTTGGATAGATGGTGCAATGTGAGCATTCATCTGACTTATGGGACGGTCGGCCCAGGTTACCATCAGCTCTATGACCGCATTTTGCAATGCACCTTGCTCCAAATGAAGAGATAGTTTGACACCTAACATTCCAGAATCAGTTGCTCTTATGAACTTCTGTCGTATGTTCAACTTAACTCAGATGCTTAGCTCACCAACTCGTGTTACTGACGCTACTGCAACTTTACTGGGTGTTATTATCGCTTCCAACGCAAATCAAATTCGCGAAGTTAAAATCATTGAGAGTTCAGTGAGCGACCACGATTTAGGGTATGCTATACTCCGGCTAACGAAACAGAGACCCAAGCCTGTGTACATCACTGCCAGGAGATTTAAACACTATCAACCTGAGGCGTTTTACGCGGACACCGAACAAGCCCCTTGGTCAGTCTTAGATGTTTTTGATGACGTCAACGATAAACTGTTTGCGTTTAACGTTTAATAAATAAGTCCCGGGAAACTTAATAGAAAATTTATGGTATAGCAGGGATGCTATGACAACCCTTGTCATGTAGATTTTAAAGGGATTACAACAGACCAGTGGTATAACTACTGAACTGTCTTGCATAGTAGTTATACAGGGAATAAAATAGGCACACAATAAAGAAACATTCACCTTGATAGAGAAACTGGAAGCATTCAAACTGGTATGAAACCTATTCTTTGTCTCAGTAACAGTAAGCAGAGGCTCAAACAAAAAGTGCATGGTGTCCAATGAAAAACTTGCAGAAATTTGACTGCATAATAATGACAACAATACTGATTGGAGTGTAATTAAGTCTGTAATCTTACATTAAAATAATTATTGAAAAATTATCGGACAACCACATAGGGGGAGTCTAATTAGAATCACAAGTACAATTAAAGACATGATTGGATAACATGGAGTCTTGAAGGAAGGAAGGAAGGAAGGAAGGAAGGAAGGAAGGAAGGAAGGAAGGAAGGGAGGAAGGAAGGAAGGGAGGAAGGAAGTAACGAAGGAAAGAAGGAAGTAACGAAGGAAGGAAGGAATAATTAAATTGAATTTTATTTAGATTCTTTAGCAATTAACCAAAACTGTAACAAAAGTTGAGAACCATAGGGTGTAGCCACGAACAGGAAAAAAAAAATCTCAGTCTAGTTTGTCCTTTTACTGACATGAACAAGAAAACCAACCTAAATGATGTCCAAAAAAACATGTTTGAGAAAATGACATAAATATCCATTTGCAAGTATGATGGTCATGACATGTAAACTGTACTGTCTTAGTGTTCAAATATGTCGCTTGGGTTTTGGCTTGGATGGCGTTGATTTATACAAATGTAATTCCCTCTTGTACATTAATCCTAGGCTCTACAAACATTTTGTACATTTTCTAATATCCCAATAAAGCTCAGTGTCATTTCCTTGTTTACTTAAAAGTGGGTGGTGGTCAATTAGAAAGCCTTTGCTACTTTGACCACCACACACACATCTTATAATTTGTACTGTATTTATTTTATCTTGTAATTATCTGTTGTAATACTTTTCTTTCTATGTTAATATTATGTAAATAGTGTGAAATAAATGAACCATAAATGAACCATGATCCAATAGTTACATGGCTCCGTTTGGTGCCCAAATCCATTTCTTCAAGGTTAAACTGGAGCCGGCTAAATCTAAGAAATAACAACCAGCGTTTGTACTTGTAAAATCTTAGACATTTCTTGCAAGCATGTAAGAAAACATTTCAGTCCTAGTTCGCTTAAAACGGACAGCAAAGAAAAATTGCACGATAGCGGCTTCGTACACATCACTCGCAAAATCGACATATTTCCCAGAATGCGATCATCGCTAACCGCGATTTCGGTCATGCTTTGTATTTGCAAAACAACTGGGTCACTAAAAGTCATTATACTATAATTTTGCTTATGAACCTTTCATGTATTTAAATTTTGTTTGTTTGAGAAGATTACCCAAGCAGAGAGAGAACTACGAATTAATTTGTAGACGGTATTGATACCATCTTCGCGGATGGCGTAAGACGCTGTTATTCAAATGTTCAAAATAAACCTTTTCTTAACTTATAAACTCCACTAAAAACACTCCGATGAGACGGTAAAGTATTGAAATCATGTTAACAAAGGTACTTACCTCGGAATAACGTCTCCAATCGCAGAAATTTAACTTGAAAACTGAACAAAAATGCCACTTGTTAAAGAACCGTCCGCCATTTTGTGAAATTTGATTCAACTATTGCATTGCGGGATACCATCCATTCCTCCGCTGGCACTTGATGAAAGCAAGAGAAGACTGAACAAAAATAGCACGAAAGACCAACGATCCTTGTGCCTGGTTTGCCCTTATAAAATCTTAAACGCGAGGTTAAAAAAGAAATCAGAATTGCGATGAGAGAATTCGTGATGGAGCAGATTAAAAACAACACGAACTCTATTTGGAAGACAATCCGTTCATGTATACCTAATGGGTCGAAGACACAAAGAACCTAGTTTAAAGATGAAAAAACTATGGCAAATGAATTTAATTCCTTTTTCGCAAGCATTGGTGGTAATACAGTAAATGAAAACACTAATTTAGCGAGAAAATTTAGCTTTGCGCTCAACAACAATCCATTCATTCCGAGAACATTTGTATTATTAGAGCAATTTACCCTTAATCCTATTGAGTGCAAAACAGGTACAAGCCATTGTTAACTCGATGGCAACAAGGCATCTGGTGACGACAAGATTCCGGTAAGAGTTATCGAAGATTGCCTTCCCGCAATTCTGCAATTCTGCCTTCTCTCACGTCCATCATTAACGCCTCGTTTACCACCACCATTCCCAGATGGGTGGAGGCTAGCCGAGGTGACACCAGTTCTGACAAGTGGAGATCACGAGGTGCCGAATAACAATAGGTCCATTTCTCTTCTGCCAGTACTGTCAAAAGTTTGTGAAAGAGCAACCTTTAATCAATTCACAACCTACCTAGTCCCAAAGGTGCGTTTCACATCAAAACAAAGTGGGAATACACAACATCACTCAACCGAGACTACATTGATTCACCCCACCGATCAAATTCTGCGTGCTAATGACGACAAGCAATCAACTGCAACAGTCCTCCTTGATATGAGTAAGCCCTTTGATAGCTTACACCACGGCACTCTACTGGCTAAACTCCAGGATATCGGTGCATCTACAACTGCTTTACAGTGGTTCCGGAGTTATTTGTCATCACGTCACCAAGTTGTGCGCATCAACTCTACTCTGTCAGATCGCATGCAAGTAAGAAATGGCGTACCTCAGGGAAGTATACTCGGCCCACTTTTGTTCAGCATTTACGTTAATGACTTGCCGTCAATCCCACAGTACTGCTTCCCACAATGCTATGTTGATGACACCACACTTCTGTTATCCTTTGCACTCCACGAAGAGAGAAGAGTCAGAGATAAAATAAATCAGGATCTGCTTAACATACGGAACTGGTGCTTTGACAACCAGCTACTTTTGAACCCACACAAGACGAAATTAATGATCTTTAGAAGTAGACAAAATATTGCAAAAGTGAATGATGATTTTAATCTGTCCCTTTCCGGGAAGGATCTTTTACCTGCAACAACCGCTGAAGACCTCGGTGTAATTATGGATCCAAACTTAACTTTTAGTAATCATGTTCTAGATACTGTTTCTTCGTGTATGTCACGTTTAGCTCACATCAAGAGCTCAGAGTTAAGCACTCTTTTGACAAACAGTCTTTAACCATTATTATAAACTCACTTGTTTTCAGTAAACTGTTTTATTGTTCATGCGTCTGGAGTAATACTTCTCAAACAAATTTGAAAATGTTACAGACAGTCCAGAATTTTGCCTGTCGCATTGTAAGTGGAAGAAGGAAATACGATCACGTATCTCCAATTTTAAAGGAACCGCGCTGGCTGCCAGTGAAGGAGCATCTTTACCACCGTGATGCCGTAATGTTATTAAAGTGTTTAACAGGATGTGGTCCTGGATATTTATCCACACAATTCATTAGACGATGAGATGTCACAAATCGTAGAACGAGAAGTTCTCAAATGCTTAACATGCCTCGCTTTAGAACAGCAAGCGGCCAAAGGACTTTTTACTGTAGAGCAGTTACTTTATGGAATTCCTTATCTAACGATCCTAAACTTTGCGAATCGGTTAGCGTGTGTAAACGCCGCCTTAAGTCTTGCCTCTTAAGTAACTTTAGCACTTCCACTATTTGGTCAATTAGACTTTTATTATTTTTCTTAAGTTTGATATATAATTTTTAGCTTAACTGTATAACTAAGTTTTACCTTAGCTGTTTATTATTGCCTCTGAAAATCCTCTTTGGGGAAGTGGTAATAAAGTATATGTAAGTATGTAAGATAGCTTTGCAGGTGGCTTTAAATGGTCTTGATTTTCTCAGCTATGAGTTATTCCTTGCGAGGTACTCTGTCAGGCAAGCCTTATCGTTATTTAGAGTATGACTAACGCCACATGGTTCAAACCACTTTAATTCACTCTTTCAGCTCTTTCTCTTGCACGCAAATGTTGACTTCCTGTATAGAGTATATGTCTGTGCTTTTTATCATCTTAGGTACGATGAAGTTTGTAAACCTGGATATAACTTTGCCAGCGGGGGTTTCAGCAGTGGTACCGGTCATTTCACTCAGGTAGTGTGGAAGGACAGTGTCAAGCTGGGTATTGGCCAGGGAAAAGCAACGCGAAATGGAATGCAGTGTACCTACGTTGTGGGGCGCTATAAGATCGCAGGAAACATGATGGGAGAGTTCCAGGATCAAGTTTTGAGAGGGAACTTTGACCAACAGTATTGTAACAATGTTACGACTGATATTAAACCGCAGTAGCTCAAAAAGAAGTTACTTTAAATGTACATTGCGCCTGTATGTTCAGTAAAGAGAATAACCGAGGGCAAAATTACTACCAGTCATTAATTAAAGACATATATTTCAGTAATAAATGACAATTCAAATAGTGGGCGATCATGTTGTGAGCACAATTCTTCTTCTCAGCTAATAAAGTTTTATTGTCAAAAGACGATTTGTTACCTTAATTGTCGGAAGTAACGACAGTAATACAATCAAATTACACCTGACGATTGCCATGGAACAGTTAAACCTACTTGATAATTTTAGGTTACATTTGCATTAAATAAGCTAAAGTTGTTGAATGAAACTTAACTATCTTAATAAAACCTTAACATTCCTTTCAGACGCTTGGATTATTTGATTCGCCATACGCTTTCTTCTGAATATTGGTGTCATTTATGAAGGGGAATTCATACGTTCTATACTTAAACTTTAAAGTTTTAGTCTTACAACAAGAATTTTCAAACATTGAGAAGCAAAGTCCTCCGTAGGCAACTCTAATGCTCCAAAGAAACGAAAGAATGAAATAAAAGAAGCAAGGTTCGAAGTGGATGGACGGTGGAAGAAGGGGCGGGGGAGGACGAGGGGAGAAGAATGGTATGGTATATGGTATGGTATGGTATGGTATGGTATGGTATGGTATGGTATGGTATGGTATGGTATGGTATGGTAACTTTATTTAAACACGGTAAATCCTTCAGCAAATATTAAAGAGATAAAAGATACAAGATAACCAAAATCATACCTAACTAAACTAACTAACCTAAACTACTGTTAATCACATACTAAAAGCTGCTTTACAAGGATGCCGTGTTAAAACTCATTCAAAACTGTGGTGACGTATTTAAATTTAAAATCATGTAAAGATGTTGCTGCACGAAGGTCACTAGATAGGCTGTTCCATAACCCGGCTCCACTATAAGAGAAACTCTTCTTTAAATAATTGGTGCGCGGCTGCGGAAGAGCCAATTTATTTGCAGTACTTCTTAATCGATATGATGTTACGTCGTTTCGAGAAACAAATCTAGAACTCAGATATTCAGGGGTCATTCCGTGTAAGGATTTGTACATCATAATAGCAGCTGATTCCAATCTTTGGTATTTTAGTTTACGCCAACCCAGTGCCCGGAACAATTCATCGATGTTAGAGTCATAATTGGCACACTTTACAATACGGGCTGCACGATTTTGGAGCTTCTGAAGCTTTTCAGGAAGACCACTGCCACAGTTGCCCCAAACAACATTACAGTAATTAAAATGTGGTTGAACTAGGGTGTCATATACATTAATTAATATGTTTAAAGGTATAAGATGTCTTATTCGCTTAATTTCGCCCAAAGCAGAAGCAATATTTTTACAAATGTTCTGTATATGACATTCCCAGTTCATGTTTTGGTCGATGTGCACACCAAGAGATTTCGTGGATGACACCTGCTCCATTGAATGGTCATTTATACTGAAAGAAGGAATTTTAGGAAATGTTGATAACTTCTGTCTCGACGCAACTAACCTGAATTCAGTTTTTGTTAAATTCAAGGTCAGTTTATTGGCAGATAGCCATGTATACACCCTGTTAAAATCATAGTTAAGGCAGCCATCAATATGTTTTAAATCTGCGCTAGCGAAGGTGAGGCTGGTGTTATCTGCATACATTCTTGGTTGTGAAAAATACAGACAATTAGGCAGGTCATTAATATATAATAGAAAAAGTAGGGGTCCTAGAATTGTTTCCTGGGGGACACCACATTTGACTAATTTTGGAGTGGACATAAAAGAGTTGATTAGAAAAGTTTGAGTGCGATTGCTTAAATATGACGTAAACCATTTGACAGAGACCGCGTATTCCATAGAATTGCTATTTTGTTAATAGAATATTGTGGTCGACGGTGTCGAAAGCCTTTTTTAAATCTAGAAAAACAACGACATTGACGAAACTGCGATCAATATTCATGGCTCAACTATCCGTAGCTTCGAGTAACGCAGTAACCGTAGAGTGTAGAGAACGAAATCCGGATTGATAACGAGAAAGAATACAGTTTTCAGTAAGATAGTGGTATAACTGATCATACACAACCCGTTCAAATATTTTAGCTACGACTGGGATTACTGAAGAAGAATATTTTAATGTATTTAATGCTAGATAAAGCTAATAAACTCTAACTTAAGAGAAGTGCCTTCGGACGAAACAAATTCTTATCTGTTTATCACTATTTGTATTTCATAAGCTTTGTGGAGGCGTAACTGGTAGCCAAATCATTAAGGAACCGAAGGACTATGGTAAGGAGTTCCTTAGGTTCCTTACGGAAAGGAGCTAAATCCCTTCGTTAATTCGTAATTATTTTTCAGCTTAAAATAATGTTTTAATTTTTAATTAAAATAATTTATGCAGAAACATCCTCGAGCTTTGTTGTTGACAGAAAATGATTACTTAGGTGCCGCATTTGATGTTAACGTACTCTGATTTAATCAAAATTACTGAACCAAGGAACGAAAGAAATCTGACTTAGGCGTCTTCTTTTATTTTAGTACAACCTCAGGCTTGGTACAACCCAACGCCCCTAAATTTCACCGTCAAAACTGAAGGTACAACCATTTTGCACAACTTAAAAAGTAGCACCCACGGATAATTTCTCAGTAGCTTTCAGTATAATGGCCAAACCTTAGAATTTCACCCACGGACACGAAAGTTAGATTGGATCACCTAGTGGAGCATAATAACCAGCCCCACTTCAATAGACTCACTTTAAGAGATCTGGATTTCATATATAAAATGAAAAATATAAAACGATCTTGCATGTGCACCATAATAAGCACATAGAATGGTGACTTGTACTTCGAGCCTACCTGACCCATGCAGCCGGAGCTTATTCTGATTTATGCAGCGTGAAGCAACTAGAACCATTACCAGTCCTCTAGATTGAATGCTTGTCCCTCGCTGGTTAACCTCCAGCAATATATCGCCGGTACTATCCACTTATCTACTTGGGCAACAAGAGACACTGTGATTAAAGTATCTTGTTTTTAAGGCTCCAACCATTGACCCTGACCAGGTTTCCGATGGGCTTGGAAATTACGGCTTTAAATCATTAAATAGCTCTCACTGGAATTTAAAAAGATTGGTTTTCATCCAAAGATCTTAACTCTATAGAGCACGACAGAACTTGGGTTGGATTGTTTGGCTTTGGTAAAGTTCTGATAAGAAAAGGTTTCGTGAAGCACTTTAGAATAAAAATGAACGATAGAAAGAGTGAACGACGTTTCGATGACTCCATGTCATCATTATCAAGTTCGAAATACATGGTGAAATTAATTATATATATTGTAACTAAGGTGTGAGAATATTTAGAATTTAGATCTCTCTTTAGAACGGTAAACTGGTCTGGCAGATTAGTCAGCTTGCATATTGTGTTCTTTTTTCAGGCGATTACCAATAGCAGAATGTTTATGTACAGCGATGTGTTGAAAGAGATGTCGGGATGTATATTCGAAATGATCTGAATTTTTCTGCTAGTAAACAGTGGTCGCAAATCTCTTTCAGCTTTCTTGTAAGTTCGCTGAGATCTTTTCGTACAGCGTCGGCCGTTGAACACATCGCTAAACATAAACATTCTGCTATTGGCTCCAGTCACAAAGAACTAGCAAATGATCGCTGGAAATGTATGACTTACAATTCTGTAGGCTTATCCACACCTCTTGACACATCATGGCTTTGGGCGGTCCCGCTTGATTGAGCAGCGAGTGCTTAAATAGCTGAGCTTTAAATTTCCATAACATAGGTTTGAGAACTGTCGCGCCAAAAACTAATGAGCAAGTCTTACACTAAGTGCGAATCAACTAGGATCTATACCCAACCAAGGGAAAAAGTAAACTGAACTTAACTGAAGCCAGACCGTTTCATAAAACGACGATTTTTATTGACTTTTGGTGCCGAACTATTGCTTCACGCTCGATTTGAGTGAAAGATGGCGATTTTGCGTAAATTAAGTTGACAGTTTAGTGACCAATCACAACACTTGTGAGCTTTAAATTAGCCAATAGGCGTACTCTCTTTGTATAGACCGTGATAAATGACCTCATAAAAAAACAACATTTGCCCCTGAATCCCAGGGCAAATCGTCAACGTGAAGATTTTCGAAAACATTTTCCATATTTCGCACGGGCCCATATCCAAACAATGTACTCTGATAACGCACAGAGGACGTCAAAACGTGGTGAAAGCATCAGTCACGCAACTCGTAGCGTACTTCTTTGTTCTCACCGCGTTTTGACGTCATCTGTGCGTTGTCAGAGTACACACGCACGGCTAAATGGAATCTATTTGCGCCAAGATGGCTGCCAGCTTATTCCAAGTGCGCTGCAAATTTTGGTGGATTTTACTTTTTTCGGCGCTTGTGGCTTCTTTTTTCAATGTGTGTGTCGGTAAGGATTTACTTCACCATTCTGTACTGGCTTCTTGTGCTATTCCTCTCTCTAGGGGTGATTTGAAAGCTTCGCGTATTTGCGTGTTGTCGCCAGTTCGGATTGTCATATCTCTAAATTTTTATTAGGTTTAGCGAGCTTCGCTGGCTCTTCTGGAGAAATTATTCTGGACGGATCTTGCGGTTCATATCGAAGTTCAACGTAATCGTGGTCCTCCATTTGATGAATTTAGCTCTGGTTACGCTTCAATTGTCTCAAGTAATTTTGATTCAAGAAACGCTGTTCCGGTCGAATTAATTATACTAAGAGGAAACTGCTTCGTTTGAAAAAACTCAAGACTTTCCTTTTTACTAAATTGTCCCTTTAAGGCAAAGTGGATAAATTAATGCGAAGATTTGAATTCTATACTCTACAGTCTCTACAAATTAGTATTAACAATGGATCACAAGCTCTTCAGGTGAATACCCAGTTACGCAAATCGAGCCTGTTTGCACGTTTAGGGATGGTTAAGGTTTAAATTAAGGAGGTGCTTTTCAGAAGAAAACTTAAACCAGCCCTAAACATGCAAACAGACCCGATTCGCGCAAAGGTATTCACCAGAAGAACTTGTGATCCATTGTTAATATGCTAATTTGTGGAGACTGCAGAGTATAGAAATCAAATCTTCGCATTAATTTATCCACTTGCCTTAAAGGGACAGTAGATCACGCTATTTTTAGTGACACACCGAAAATCGGAAAGACGCTACTCGGTTCATAGCAGCCAAGATATAAAGACAAAATTCCATTAAAAGACTATCAGAATGCAAAGAAACTACCCACGGATATTTTCGCCGGCAAATGACGTTTTCAAATTTCGCTGTTGTAACGCATCAAAAATCGCTGGTTGTTCTATATTTTGGTTCAACCTTTCCTCTTTGAATCACTATTAATATTTCTTTAAATTAGCGATTGAAAAATTAATTAACACAGTGTTCAAAGTTTAAATCTAGTGAATTTTGGTCAAAAATCATGATATCTCCCAACGATCTCCCATGATACTGCCCCTTTAAGAATGGTTTCACGATGGTGCCGCAACGTCGGCTAATAACTTTAATTTTCGCTTGCTTATGTTTCAAGAAATCATTATTAATGAAAAATTATTATTATTATTATTATTATTATTAATTTTTATTATTATTATTATTATTATTATTATTATTATTATTATTATTATTATTATTAATTTTTTAGGCCACTTTCCTTTCAATCAAAATTAACGATAATGATAATTTTAGGATTTGGCGCTTGTTTTTACACAGCCGACTCAGACTTTGAGCAAGAGGCTCTGAACACTCACAATAAATACCGGAAGATACATGGAGTCCCAGCCATGACACTAGATCGAGATCTCTCGAACCAGGCTAAGGCATACGCCCAGAAGATTGCAAAGATGGGTCAACTGATACACTCTTCTCAAGCCGAAAGAGGAGAATCCGTTGGAGAAAATTTGGCTTACGCCTGTGCAACAAATGGGACTCCGCTAACAGGAGAGTCAGCTACCAAGATGTGGTAAAATTTGATTTCTTCACGAAGTCCATTATGAAATTCATCTGTAGTTACTTTATTAAGAGAAGTGGGCTAATAAATTAAGGAAAAACATGAGTCTCAACCGGAGTTACCGGAATCCATGGCCTTCACAAAGGGCACGGGGCTCAAGGCTAGAAGAACAAAGCAGAGTTTAGTTTACAGCAATGGCAGAAGGTTGAAAAGGACAGATAACCAACCATTCACTAGTTCTAGCTTTTGTTCAAGGAAGTAATTTTAAAAGACATTCTGGATGACATACCGTCAAGTGACCAGTAGAAATTGTTTTAAACTACCCTTCCAAGTAGATAGTACAAGTTGCGGTCATCCCCACCCCCGCACTCCCGCCCCCAATTATTTTAACTACCCATTAAAGTCAATAGTAGAAATTGCATCCATCCCCATTCCCCGAAACCCCCCCCCCCCCCCCTCACCCAATTCCCCAATAGCAATCCCAAAAAACTACAACTGTTACTTAAGCGGTGAAGTTAATACCCAAACTCCCATGATGGTACACATAAATAAATATGGGAGTCAAAATGAAATGCCACGGCTTGCCTCTTAAAGAAGTTTGCATAGATTTTGAGCCATGTTTTAAGAAAACGGTAACAAACTCAATCAAAGGACTCATCTTAACGTTGCCTTACATGGGCGCTTGTCAATTTACCAAGTGGATAAAATTTTAACTTGCTCCAGTCCCCGCTCAAACTCGGAATGACCAATAACTAAAAGACTTCCAATTGAGTAACTTGGATAGATAGTGCATTGCAAAAATCATTTGACTTATGGGACGGTCAGCCCAGGTTCCCATTACCTCTGTGACCGCTTTTCTGCACTGCACCTTGCTCCAAGGAGAAATTGCTTGGCAGGTCACACGAGTATTTACTTCCTGTATAGAGTATATATGTCTGTGTTTTTTATCATCTTAGGTACGATGAAGTTTGTAAACCGGGATATAACTTTGCCAGCGGAGGGTTCAGCGGTGGTACGGGTCATTTCACTCAGGTAGTGTGGAAGGACAGTGTCAAGCTGGGTATTGGCCAGGGAAACGCAACGCAAAGTGGAATGCAGTGTATCTACGTTGTGGGTCGCTATGAGATCGCAGGAAACATGATGGGAGAGTTCCAGGAACAAGTTTTGAGAGGCAACTTTAACCAACAATATTGTAACAAAGTTTAAACTGACATTTTAAAGACCGCAGTAGCTAAAAAAAAGTTACTTTAAATGTACATCGCGCCTGTATGTTCAGTAAAGAGACAATTCAAATACCGGGTGATCATGTTGTGTTCACAATTCTTGTTCTAAGCCAATAATGTTTTTATTGCTGCATGTCAAAAGACGATTTGTTACCTTAATTGTCGGAAGTAACAACAGTAATACAATCAGATTACGCCTGACGTTTTCCATGGAACAATTAAACCTACTTGATAATTTTAGGTCACATTGACATTAAGTAAGCTAAAGTTGTTGAATAAAACTTAACTATCTTAATAAAACCTTAACATTCCTTTCAGACGCTTAATGGGTTATTTGATTCGCCGTACACTTTTTTCCAAAAATGGATGTCATTTATGAAGGGGAATTCATACTTTCCGTAGTTAAACTTTAAAGTTTTAGTCATACAACAGGCAAATATTCACAAGCAAAGATCTCCGTAGGCAATTATAATGCTCCAAAGAAACGAAAGAATGAAATGATAAAAGCAAGGTTCGAAGTGGATGGACGGAGGTAGAAGTGGGTGGGGGGTGGGGGTTGCGAGGGAGGACCAGGGGAGAAGTAGGGGAGGGGGAGGTTAGTAGGACGAAAAAGTCGTCCACTTAAGGCAACGTTCCTCCACCCCGCCCCATTTTTCGTCATTCTTTGTCTTCTTCTCTAGCCAACCTAAATATTTTAATGTATTCAATGCAAGATAAAGCTAATAAACTCGAACTCAAGAGAGGTGCCTTCGGGCGAAGCAAATTCTTTATCACTATTTGTATTTCATAAGCTTTGTGGAGGCGTAACTTGTTGCCAAATCACTAAGGAACCGAAAGACTATGCTAAGGAGTTCCTTATGTTCCTTATGGTAAGGAGACTAAATCCCTTCGTTAATTTGTAATTATTTTTCAGCTTAAAATCGGACTTAAGCTTCTTTTCTTCTTCTTCTTCTTCTTCTTCTTCTTCTTCTTCTCAGGCTTGGTACAATCCAAACGAAAGCCCCTAAACTTCACCGTCAAAACTGAAAGTACAACCATCCATTACAACATAAAAATTAGCACCCCGGGTTAATTTCTCATTAGTTTTCAGTATAATGGCCAAAGTTAAGGATTCACCCACGGACACGAAAGTTAGATTGAACCACCTAGTGGAGCACAATAACCAGCCACACCTCAATAGATTCACTTTAAGAAATCTGGATTTCATTTATGAAATGAAAAAATATAAAACGATCTTGCATGCGCACCATAACAAGCACACAGGATGGTCATTTTGTATTTCCTGCCTACCTGACCCATGTAGCCCTAGCTTATTCTGATTTATGCAGCATGAACTAGAACTAGAACCATTGCCACTTCCCTAGATTGAATGCTTGTCCATCGCAGGTTAACCTCCAGCAGTATATCGCAGGTACTATCCACTTATCTTATCTTAGGCGACAAGAGACACTGTGGATTAAAGTATCTTGTTTTTAAGGCTCCAACCATCGACCCTGACCAGGTTTCCGATGGGCTGGGAAAGTACGGCTTTTAAATGATTAAATAGCTCTCACTGGAATTGTGAAAGCTTGGTTTTCATCAAAAGATCTTAACTCTATAGAGCACGACAGAATTTGGGTTGGAATGTTTGGCTTTGTTAAAGATCTGATAATGAAAGGTTTCGACGTTTCGATGACTCCATGTTATCATTATCAAGTTCGAAATGCATGGTGAAATTAATTATATATGTTGTTATAGAGATGTCGGGATGTATATCCGACATAATCAGTATCACACACTGTGATACAGATTATGTTGATTAATCAGGGGAGGTTTGGCCTTCACCACTTTGAGATCATCAATAATTTTTCTGCTATTAAACACTGGGCGCATTCACTTCCAATTTTCTTGCTTAGTTCGCCGAGATCTTTTCGTGCAGCGTCGGCCGATCTCTAATCTTTGTCAAGACAATTCCAGACCCACTCATGGCGAATGTTTTCATGTGCTCTATCGGAGAGAAACTGGAAAGCAAAAACAAATTGCCTTCTTTCTACAGAAGATACGTAGATGATACGTTGGCCACGGTACCCGATATTCCATCTCAGTGCTGAAGCTTTTTTAACAACACTAAATGAAGTCCATCCTTTAATTAGCTTCACGATGGAAACAGCCACCAACAATAAGTTACCCTTCTTTCGAATGAAAATTGAAATGAAAGGAAATCAACTAACAACATGTGTCCACAGAAAAACACCAACAGAGGTCTCTTACTGCACTATCAAAGTCATGGTAACAAAAAGTATAAACATTTGCTCTCAAAAACAATGTTAATTCGTGCACACCACCTTGCATCTTCTCCGGTTTTTTTTTACTGAGGAATGTAACAACCTGAAGTCAATGTTCCTGAAATTGAAGTATCCTCTACGACGTATTGAATCGACCATCAGCAGTAGTTCACCCGTTCACAAGATCAAGCCAAACCACAACCCTGAAATTCTACTAGATCAGCCCATTAGAATTGTCTTGCCATTCAAAGATGAGAGATCGGCCGACGCTGTACGAAAAGATCTCAGCGAACTTAGCAAGAAAATTAATAGTGATTTGCGCCCAGTGTTTACTAACAGAAAAATTATTGATGATATCAAAGTGGTGGATGGCCAAACCTCCCCTGATTAACCAACATTACGTTGTTTATAAATTTTCATGTGATCTGTGTGAAATAGATTATGTCGGATATACATCCCGGCATCTCTTTCAACACATCGCTGAGCATAAACATTCTGCTATTGGTAAACACCTGAAAGAAGGACACAATCTGCAAGCAACTAATGTACCAGACCAGTTTATCGTTCTAGAGAAATGCCGCACAAAGTTTGACTGCTTGATCTATGAGATGCTGTTTATCAGGAACATAAAACGAAAACTTAACATGCAGTCGGATTCACCTCGCGCCAAACTTTTTATTTAACAATTGAATACTTTAACGGCCTTCAGTTGTTTATCCCTAAATATTCTCGGACTTTAGTAACTACATATATAATTAATTGCACCATGTATTTCCAACTTGATTATTGATAATATGGAGTCATCGAAACGTCGTCCACTCTTTATATCGCTCATTGGTAAAGATCGCCCGAATAATTTCGATTATCAGCGTGATATTTGAACACAACGCGTAATATAAAGATCTAGGCGGAAAGCATAACAAACAAACAAAAAAAACCACAACAACAACAACAAAGAAAACAAAACAAAACAAACAAAATTCTAAATTGTCCATAGCGTGCAGTCACACTTATGCACAAGAAATGATTAGAATTAGGAAAATTTATTGCAGATGGTCATTGTGTCATACCCTATAGCACTTTGTCACGAATTGCTATAACACACAGTACGGCTTGTAATGGCGGATCCATACCTTCAGGTCAATTAAGTGGAGGGCTCGCTGTCGAACGCTCGGCTTACTTATATTTGTGAAATGAAATGAAATTAATTGTATCGGCGCCTCGCCCATATGGGTCTTGGTTTTGATCTAAAAACTAAGGCGGAGGGGGTCGGGGGGAGGGCGCTCCCCATGATCCCTCACTGCCTTGTAGTCACTTGTACTTGATGCGACTACTCTCACTCTCCACCCAAGGCTTCTCTGGGGAAAAATTTGTCAAAATGTTACATCAAAAACGAATAGAATTTCATTGTGAACTGACTGCTTCTAACACCTAAAGAACATAAACCGAGCCAAATGTGACGAAGGGCTGACGCTCGAAACGTTAGTACTGTGGCCAAACCACCTTATCAACTCTGTTGATAAAACGAAATAATGAAATGTGTAATGTCCCGTTAAGGGGTAGAAGTTACACTGAGCATGACACTGCTGACGTTTGCCGACGAACAAACAAGCCTGTGCGTCTTTGTTATAAAGTTTTGTCAGTAGAAATAAGGATCAACAAATACAGGCAACAGTTTAATTTATATATATGTATATAATGTCGCTACGCAATGCCGAGCTATGTTTAATGTTGTCAGTTATAATTGGTCGTTACTGTTTGTGTGGTCACTAACTTATGAATTTATACTTTCAACGTTGCTTTGAGAGAACATTCTTTGCAGATAATTCCTGTTTCATACAATAAGAGACTTAGTAGACTATAACAACTTTAAAAAGTTAAAGAAAATGAGGAAGCTTTTTCATGCGCTAAGAAGCACTTGACCTACCTGTGATCTGTAAACCATCACCATGAGATAATGGCCTTTTTTAAAAACATCTTTAAGGACGTTACGTTCAAAACAATACATATTTAATTTGTTTTGTTCATGGTTTTATTGCTTTCTTTCCTTTAAATTAGTTGGTCGACTTGTTGCGAATAGTTGCTTGAATTTGATATCCCATCGTTCAAGGGAATTCCTAAACAACTCACTGCTTACTCCTTGACCTTCAGAGGTTAGTATTCAATAGGTACATTGCTAGTTCAAGCGATCTTATAAGAAATCACAAGAGTAAGAAGGATATCCAGTCGAAGGACGATATTCAGTGGCTCGCGATCGAAATTTGAACGTGTTGAGGTGAACTGATGCAAAGGAAGTCTTTTTATACAGTCCGAATCCAATGCCATCTCAAGGCAACAGAGGATGGTAAATAAGGTAGTCAGACAAATCGGTTCGTTAAAAGAGTGAAAATCTGAAGCTTCATCTGACAAAAGTACACTTTAATCATCACCCTTACTGTAATGGCAGTGCAGTAAGTTCGTTAGAGGGTCTTCCACAAACTAACTATATTGTGTTTCAACAGTGCAAACGATCGCAAAATGAACCGTGTGAGGTCCATTGCAGTGGCTCTGCTTATACATTGTGGTAAGTATACTACTCTCACTGTTTATACTTATCGGCTACGTTGCTTCCAACCCAGTTGTTGTTGAGCTTTTTTGAAATGCAGAACAACCTTTGCTTTCGCTATATTGTTACTTTGCGTTCTCAAGTCTGCCTGCAAAACTGGGGAAAAACCATGCACTTGCTGCTACTACTACTACAGCAACAGCTATTATTATGCTTCGCGGGATGTGTTGTCAAAAATGTACTTTCCTTTCAATTCCAGAATAACTTAAAGAGCACAATGCTTTAAGTACTTGTATCCCATATTTGAAGGTTTTGACAAGCCCATTATCAACTTCCATGTAAAGAAGGACATCTGGTTTATAAAGCCCTCCCTGGATAGACGTATCATAATTGTTTAATCCAGGACCCCTTCATTGGTCACAGCCTCTCGGGCTAGTTGTATAATAAAAGTTAATGTCTGACCCTTAGCCCAATCAAATCGTTACTTTGACTTCCGATACTGGCATGCTAGGAAGGCCCACGTTAAGTTCTATGCAACTGGGCCTCATGTTGTGTGATATATTCTAATATTTTTCTCCTGTTAGATATAATTCCTCCTCGCCATCTCGTCTAAAATGTCAAGCTATTTTAGAATATCACTCTAGACAATGCCACCAACATTAGGCCTTCCTCATCTAATAACGCTTTCAAAATATCTCCATGGATACGCAAGCGCCTGATGGCCCCTTCTTTTTTTAGTAAAGATGATTGTCTGAAAAATGCATTTACCTCCACTTTATAGTTATGGCAAGTTTGGCCATACCACATAAACGACATCACCATCATGGCCGAGGTCACCGTCAAAGCGATAGACATCACGTTTCTCATGACTCGCAACTTGACCACAAGTCACACGCAGAACACCATTCATCGAAGCATCGAACAACCACTGGTGCTCAACGAGAGAAAGTTCCCACTCCACAGCAAGATTTTGTTCTTGTAAGTGGGAGTCCATTGTTTCATGAAAGACCCAGAAACAGTGATAGCAAAAGTAATGTCACCGAAGGTACAATCCAGAACAAAAATGATCAGAAAGTGTCTCAAGGACTGGAAAATACTGCAAATCAAACAGTCTCAACGGTGCAAGGACAAGTTCCCTTTGACAGCCAGACAGCAGGAGCAAACCAACTGCCAAAACAAGAGCAAAATCAGCCAAGTGATCTTTCCAAAACTGCAACTACTACCACTTCTGGACCAGTATCAGAACAGCTACATGAAAATGGTGCATCCCAACAGCTATCCCTGGCGCCGAATGCAGCTTTGAAACATCCTAAAGAGTTCGCCGCCACAGGTCTTAACAAAGAAAAAGGGGAGCAAATTCCAGTAAACGGTAGTTCCACAAATGCTCCAACCTTATTGCTAACCTCAGGAGCCCCTAAGAACTCTTCAGGTGATATTAAAATAGGCCTTAATACCCAAGGGAAAACGTTTGCAAACAACGTTGATCAGGGCAAGATTGCTTCCGGAACAAATGCTTCACTGGCGATCAACTTCGTCACAACAGAACAGAAAAAGGTCAATGGAAATGATAGCGCTAACACCTCAAGTGAAATGGCGAAAATTACTACAAAAGGAAATCAGACGAAAACTTTCGCTGCCGATGTAAAACCGGAAGGAGGAAACCAACACCCTGGTGTTGGAAATTTCCCCTTCAACATACCGGGAGTGCGAAATTATGCAAACAAGACAACTGAGAGCAAAGGAGTAGAATTAAACAAACTGATGACAGACAAAGAGAATCTTGGACCAAACTGCCACTGGAAAACTACAACAGGGGAGAACGGTCAAAAAATCACTTCTGTTTCTTGTTCTGGAGAGTTCAAGAAACCCAATGACAATAAAATTGGGATAGACATCGCAGGCAAAAATCCGCTTCCTGGAGATAGTTCTGAAAGCAAACAAACAGCTTCTGGAAACACTTTGGTTTCGGTGTCTGGCGAAAATGAACAAGGAATGCATGAACAAAGTAAGTGTGCTGAGAGGATTTGATTCCAGCATCCACAAGTGTGAACGATGCGGTTTTACTAAGATCGAGGAGGGAGGAAAGGAGTTGTTTTATGTTCCTTGTTCGGTCTCTTTACCTTAGAAACCAATTCAGCGAGTAACAGGCAAACTAGCGTACTCGGAGAAAGGAAATCCGAGTGCTGCCATCAGGAGTCGAACCTAGCCAATCTTTTTTCCGGTGATTAATCATAAAAATACTGTCGTGGGTATTTGAGGTGGTAAGAAGCGACTGATTTTTCTTTACACGCAAGGGAATGTGATTCACAAAGTACAATCGGTCTTTGAACACAAAATAATTTGACTATTGTTTCACATTACTGTAAGTAGTCCATATTACAAGTACTATTAGTACCTCTTAAATAATTGTAAATTTAGACCATGTTAACTGAACACCGTGTACAACAGAAGTAAACTGTTACAAAACTGATTCTAATGTTATGTGGCTAATATATATTTATAGCTGACAAGGAATTTGACGAGGAAGCAGTCGCCACGACGAACGCATTTAGGAAGATACACCGCGCTCTTCCGATAAGTCTTAGTCCGGAGCTAAGTCGTCAGGCTAAAGAGTACGCTACGAAGATTGCCAATATGGGGTCACTTCAACACGACCACGAGGCTGTAAGACAGCTAGATGAAGGAGAGAACCTTGCAATGGGATGTAAGCAATATGGAGTACCTCTTACCGCCAAAGAGGCCATAACAAACTGGTGAGCAAATGCAACCTCATCTTCTGATAAACATATGTGTGTAAACTAAGGATGAAACGTTTTTCGATTAAACCATCCCCGTAGTGTTGTTTGCAACTCTACCCTTTATATTAAGAAGGCCTACAAAGCAAAAGCCTTCAAAAGCAAACCAAAAACCTTGCAGCACCACTAAAATGATTTTATGCGTACAACTAACCAACTGGTTGGTGGTTAATTGGGAGCTTATAATGAGACATTAGGGCCATTTATACGGGAGAAAATAAGACACGTCTTATCTTAGACGCGTCTTAAATAAGACGCGAGCTGATCGTATAAACGGCACAAAATAAGCGTTCGTGTCTTATTTTAGTCGCGACTAAAATAAGACGCGTCTAACTCTGGAACAGGAGCTTGAGCTGTTCTTGTCTTGGTCGCGTCTTAAATAAGACGTGAACTTCCTCGTATAAATGGTACACGCGTCTTAAATAAGACGTGACTACAAATGAGCATGCGTAAGAGCGAGTGACGCGTCACGACATACGTCTCTGACCGCTCTCAGCTCTGCAAAATGGCTTCGCAGTGTTCACAGTCCGCTTTGCAGTGTTCAAAAACACCAGCAACACCGGCAGCAAAACGAAATACGTGGACTACCACGGAAGAGAAGGAGTTTCTGCTTATTTGCAAAGAGAGGGCATTTGCCGAGGAGCTGGACAATTGTGTTACGGGCGCCGGTGTTAGTTACTTCTGATGTAACTTCTGTTTACATTGAACGTTTATCCTTTCGCAATTGGTACAGATGAAAATTTGTTGCAAATCATTGCTAATTAGCATGGTTGCTAATGGTAACGTCGCATGTAAACAAGGCTGTATCAAAAATAAGACGCAGGTCGTTTACACGTGATTTTTGCGTCTTACGCAGGACGCGATCGTATAAACGGTACAGTTCGCGTCTTATTTAAGACGCGTCTTAGATAAGACGCGTCTTATTTTCTCCCGTATAAATGGCCCTATTATCACTCACTCTTAGGTTCATTCCGTCGATTTTAAGGAAATTTTAATCCTCCACAATGGCAAGCAAGTGAAAAATTAGCCTGTTAAAATTACTTCTTGTTCAGGTTCGAGGCAAGGCTCGAAATTGCATGCATTCTAGAGCAACGCTTTTACTGGAAGAGCAAATCGTTCCCATTGGTTTTAACACCTCTACGCGGCTATCCAAGATGGCGGATCCAATATGGCCGTCAAGACGTAATGACGTCTTCACTTCCCGTTGCGGACCTCAAACGAAATACCTTTCGACGTACTATTTATTTTCCAAGTCTCATTCTCTACCCGGCACTCTTGTAATTTTGAAAACGGCTTTCTTAATAAATGAAAGAGAAAACGTTAATTCTGGATGGAAAGACGGATGGATGGATGCTGACCATCTGCTTCTGATATTGTTTCTTGCTGTTTAACTTCGTTAATTTCTTCTTGATGAATCATTTTAGGTATAACGAGGTGTGCGAGTACGATTTCGACAGAGGGGAGTTCAGCATGTCCACGGGTCATTTTACGCAAGTCGTGTGGTCGGACAGCAAGGAGTTTGGAATTGGAAAGGCCGAAGGCCGTCAGAACGGAATGCCTTGTACTTTTGTTGTGGGGCGTTTCAAGCCGTCTGGAAACTATAAGGGAGAGTACAAGAAGAACGTGTTCAAAGGAACATTTGACCCAAGCTATTGTGATAAATTAAAAGATAAAAAGCTTCTATGAAAACCCAAAACTATTTTAAAACCTATATATGTTATTGATATAAATGTAGCTGTACTCTCGAATTTATCAAGGATAATATAGAACGTTCAGCAATACGCTAGAGTTTGCTTAAGTTAAACCGTATGTCGGCTCGAATTACTCAGTTTGTGAATTTTTTTTTAATGGAGTACGTTATTTTGTTTTTCGTTTATTATTCACTTAAAACTTTAAACACTAAAGTTGAGGGTCATCCACGAAAACGATATACATTTGCCTGGAGCCTCTTGGCGCACAAATTTACTGCTTATGTGCCAATGAACATTGTTACAAGTGTTGAATTAAAAATGAATAAAATAATCCTTTGTCTCACGATGTAGTCACTTAAGTAATAGATCGCGATGTTTAAATGGCTTGCTACTAGTCTTCATCAGACGATGAGGTTGACTGATCTCCCTTCAGTATTTGTATCACGAAGGTCGGCTGTGATTGGCAGATTTCGATCCTCTCTTCGCAAGGACACTGTCTCCTCAGTGGTCTGCAGTTGCCTCAGTCTCCTGTTGTGTTTTGTGATCGTTGGTATCCAGGCGTTGATGTTGTTAAGGCGTAGCCTGATATGGATGGCTTCCTTGTCCTTGCACCTGTACCAATGTGAGTCTCAATCAATAAACTTTATCTCGTTCCAAAGCGGATGGTGGCCGATTTTGTTGCCGTACTCTGAAACCGCGGAAGTCTGCATGGATGCGATCCTTTCCTGCAAAGGTCTCCCTGTTTTATCGATGTAGACTTTGCTGCATTCGTAGGGATTTGTATACTACACAGGCCACACCAACTGTCACCTAAGTGTGGTGCCTGATTTGGCCCGGAAAGTCCCTGTATATACCGTTTAGGATAGAACCGCTTTAGACTTTAATTCTGCCGCGGGTTCTCTCCTCGGTGTTGCATGGTTTACGGGTAGGTGATGGTCAACTTCTGAAAAAAAAAAAAAAAAAAAAAAAAAAAAAAAAAAAAAAAAGAAGAGAACGATAACCGTTAAAATCAAGTACAGATGACAAATGTTTCTTCTCTGTAGAGATATTACTGATGCTCTGGTCACAAGATGTTTCGCCTGGTCATACAAACCTTGACAACACTGCATTTTACTGATTTTACTGAGGCTGCTGTGAATTGCTGATCTGTATAGTATGTTCTTTCCTATTTAGTAAGTGCCTCCTATCCATCTGATATCTCAGCCATCACAAACTCAGCTAAACAAAATGATTAGTGTAAACGATCGGTGCATACAAAATGATCGGTGTAAACGATCGGTGCATACAAAATGATCAGTGTAAACGATCGGTGCATACAAAATGATTAGTGTAAACGATCGGTGCATACAAAATGATCAGTGTAAACGATCGGTGCATACAAAATAATCGGTGTAAACTTCTGTTAAGTGTTTTGGGTCTTATAATCAACGCACTGGTACTAGTCCAGGAGCATCTAGAGGAAGGGTTAATTTTGGTTAGGGGTGGGAGTATTTGTTGGGAAGTGACCAATCCTTTTTTGAAAAACAGTTTAAATTTACCCTTCGCGGTCTATTTGCTGCCACTCTCCCCTCCCTTCCTTACAAATGGTTTGGTCCCGCGAATGTGCGTCGACGAGAAAATCAGCATGCAGTTTTATTTCTCAGTAATTTTTTTTATTTATCGTCATCTAATTGGATAAGTTATTTATGTTAGAGGTGAATAAGGAAAAATGCTGCAGCCTAAACGTCTTCTAAACCCTTTGCGTCAAAGTTTCTATGCTGATTGCTTACTGCCTCAAAACGCAAACATAAAGGCCAGACGAACCGTCAAGCAAAGATGACACCGACATAAAATCATTTGAAGACGGATCCACTTTAAAATTCGTTCATTCGTCGTCGGCATTTTAAAGAAAGAAGAAGAAAATGCGAATCAAAACAATAGGTATTTTCAGGATCTTTAAACATCTTGATGGAAATGGAAACGGACAGGTGCTTACTGGTACTTAATTGTTTAAAACACCAAGAACCACCCGCATATTTTATGGTCATTGAGTTTAGCTATACTATTCATTCTGAAAGCTTAACGTTTGCCTCGAGAGCGCTAGTCAAAATAAAATCCAGCGAGACTAGGAAAATAAAATAATTTTCCATACACGGCTGAAACCACGAAACTGTTGGAAGAAAAAAAAAAATGAATCTATGAACCTGTGGAATTTATTTTGACCCGTGTGAAGTTTGACCCCACTTCATTATGAGGGCTTTGTCAGTGACATTTCGAGTGGTCTTAACCTCAATATATTTTCAGTACATCATGTTTTCAGGTAAGCTCAACAAGACAGATAGCCTATTGTTTTTTAAAGATTAATCTTAGAATAATATTTAGTAGCGGCACTTTTAAAAATGAATGTCTTAGAGTTGGTTGTCGTACTTAGTTGTTTGTTTACTTCAATGCCAGCTTAACAAAGGCACCAATGAAAATATCTGAACGGTATAGTATACAAAGATTTGAAAGTAGTTTTAGACATTAAGCCAGGAAAAATATGGCCACATTGTGAATCACTTGTTGAGTATCAGTTCATGATCCTTTATTCACTGCAGAAGAAATTTAACGGGGACCAATTTGGAGTAGGTATCAGGTTTACATGTGTTTCTTGGCAGATCAATTCTACTACTACTGCTACTGCTGCTATTACTACTACTACTACTACTACTACTACTACTACTACTACTACTACTACTACTACTACTACTACTACTACTACTACTACTACTACTACTACTACTACTACTACTGCTGCTACTGCTGCTAGTACTACTACTGCCACTACTAATGATAATGATAATGATAAAGATAATGATAAAGAAGATGATGATGTTGATGGCGATGATAATAACATTGATAATGTTCACGACGATGATGATGATGATAATTATATGCACGAGGATTTAAATAGGAGACTGACTTAAAACAAATCCATCCAGTGGTCAGAGAGGGGGTCTTCTTAAACCCGGGAACTCCCGATTGAAAGTTCACGCCTCTGACTACTTGGCCACGTCGCCTCTCTTAACCGAGGTATTCTTTTTTTTCCCCAGGGAATGCATATCAATTTCTTGAAAGTGGTCCGCCTTATAAAAGGAATGAAGATAAGGTGGTGAATATTCCTGCAGTGTTACGCCTCCTAAAGGGCTTAAGTCAACCGCCTAACGCTGCAACCAAAAACCACAGTGCCAGAAACCATCGTTGGGGGAGCAAAATGCCATATGACAACCTTTTCTCAAAATACAAGAAAGCTGTGCACGATATACTTCACAGACTGTCGTATTCATATAGAGGAGAGCGCGTTAGACAGGACAATCAGGTTTCATCCAAACTCAAACGCATGGACAGCAGTAAGGGAAATGGTAGTTTTAAGATTTCGGATGGCACAGTCAGTGGAACAGGAGTATACAGCTTATCAAGCGATCAGCTGGATGTTAAATTAAAGTTAAAAATTAACATTAATGACAAACAGCAGCAACAACTACCACAGAAACCACAGCCGCCCCAACAGCAGCAGCAAAAACAACAACAACAACCACAACCACCGAAGCCACAGCAGCCCCAACAGCAGCAACAAAAACAACAACAACAACAACCACAACCACAGAGACCACAGCAGCCGCAACAGCAACAACAGTTTAAGATAAGCACAACTCCAAAGCCTCCTCCTTCTGTTATAACACCACCAAAAATGTGTTTGGCTCCTTGCAATACAACAAAGGTGCCGCAAACTGCTAATTGCATGGCAATTGGTAAGTATGTATATTACTTCTTGCTTGTTTTTGACATGTTGTCAGCAGGAATGGCAATCTAGTGTAATCAAGGATTGAACCACAACCAAGATACCTTTTTTCTCTTGTGTTTCAAGAGATCCTTTTTCCAGGCCAGATATATACCGAAATCGCTAGTAAACATCATATTGTCTTCTGAATTTAAGGGGCTGTTCATATGGAGGGAGGACGATCCTAGTACTAGGAAGATCCTAGATGGCGGATCATCCTAGCGCCATATGTTTTCTGTATTCAGTTTACATGCAAAAAGTTGTACATGGCCCTAGTGTTACTACTACAGAGCAAAAACGTTGCTTTGTGTTTTAATTGATTAGCATATAATATACAAGTCTTTGCTGTCCAAAAAAAGTAGCTATCACATTTTAGCCAAGATTAAAATACGTTTCAAATGATCCAATTCAAATAAAGGTTATAATTGTTTTACATGCTGCCGTCCTGAACAGCTTCTCAGTTTGAAAAAGAGGCCCTCAATATACACAACAGATATCGGGCAATCCATAATGCTCCCCCAATGACTTTAAACTGCGAAATGAGTTGGAATGCAGCAGCATATGCACAGAAACTGGCAGACATGGATACCCTTGTTCAATCAAGTTATATCGAGAGACCTGAGCAGGGAGAGAACCTATCTCTTGGTTGCTTTGATAATAGAGAGCAGACAGCTGAGGAAGCAATCAAAACGTGGTAAGTGGTATGAGGGTGCTGAAGGGGTCAATTGGAATCTCAGACTCAGCTGCCCTTTGTCACTAGAAAAATGGGATTTGCGCATTGGGAATTGGTTTTTGTAATGGGAATTGATTTTGGTTATCAATCAATCAATCAATCAATCAATCAATCAATCAATCAATCAATCAATCAATCAATCAATCAATCAATCAATCAATCGATCTTTATTGTTTATCAAATGTTGGCACAGGGAATGGGTTTTGGTCATTAAATGTAGACGCTAGGAATAGAATCTGGGGCAACATTTTGGTTGGAAGTTGGGATTTGTGCGAGATTTGGGCTAGGAAATTGTATTTTCAACTCCCCTTTCCTCAGCCCCCCCGTCTATCTCTTCAGGACCCTCTAGCATTTGTGCAATTGTGCAGCTTGATGTTTAAGGTCAGGTTCAGTTAATCCAGTCCAAGGTTACTGAACTCTCTTTGCGTTTCCCAAACAGTATAAACGGGTCTTAAACTTAAAAGTAGTTCTCATTGGTGGAAAAATGTCTATATGCATGACTTCCTATATTGCGTTTGCTGAAGCTTATTTGACACTAAACGTTTGGTATACAAGTTCCTCGACCTGGCCAGGGCAACTTTCAAAACCACACGATCATGCAGCTCCTTTTGGATTTCGCTGGTCCAAAAAGGACCTGTTCTTAAGTCTGCAGGATTGATCTCCCTTATGCTTTCATAGGTTTGATGAAGTTTGCCACTACACGTTTTTCAAAGAAGGTCCACAACCTGGTACGAACCACTTCACCCAGCTGGTTTGGAAAGAAAGCACGGAACTTGGGATAGGCAAAGCTTCAAACAAACAATCGGATGGTACCACTTGCACTTTCATTGTAGCACGATATAAGCCTCAAGGAAACTTTGAAAACGACGACAACGCTTACATAAAAAACGTCGACAAGGGATCCCTTGATCCAAGTTACTGCAACAATGTAAAGAAAGCTGGTTTAGATGGAGGTTATGGCTTTAAGAGATTTCAAAGAAATTAATTTTTGTGAGGCCGCTAGTTGTTAAAATGCAACACCAGATGTTTGTGTGTGTTGGCCCTATGCTTTTAGTCCATCTTACCTCACAGGAAAGGTCATAAGGTAGACGCAGGAATAATTTTAAATTGCATGGTGAAGAATTGTAGCCGTCAGAAGGTGGCCTTTGTAGTGCCTGCTCGTGAAGCAGTTCAGTCACTTTCTGTAAAGGATATGATTTTCCAGGGTAAAACAAAAGAATTTTAATAAAAGACACTTTCTGTGAAAATGGATCTTTTTGTTTTCTTAATCTTTCAAATGGCTGGAGGCATTCATATCATATTTGCATTGTTTTCTGTTACCTGTTTCTTAGAGCGGGTAGAACCAAGAACCTGCCAGTAAGGACGCAAAGTTTGATATCATAACATTACCGAGCAAGTACAGCTGAACTGTAAGCCTTTCACACTTAATTTAATCGTTGTGGTTAGTTACAGGACAAATTTCTAATCTAACCAGGAGCCACCAGCAGTGTATAGTATATAATTATATAAAATATTAAACATTAATATTAATATATATTTATATAAAATACGGCGCCAGGAAACTTTGCGAACTTTGCTCACTGGATATTGGATGATTATAGCCAACCCGGTGCTACACTCCTCATTGGCTATCTGTCATCATATATCCAACGCGTGCATGTGGAATAATTGTTCAATATCCAACTGTCTCTGAGCTGTCCTTCATCTTTGAAGGTGGTCATAATCATTGTCAAACAAACATGGAAGTTCATGTGTTTACACAGGGTTGACGCCACGCATCCCCCGGGAGGGGGGGGGGGGGGGCACTCCCATATATGGGCTAGATAGGTATGTGCCGCCCGATAGGGTATGGTTTTTGAGAGTCTCGATCCTTAAATAGTAAAATTTTTGCACGTGTTGGCATTGTGTTCCCGTGTGATCCTTAGAGAGGGTACCTAAGTTGTATTAGCATAACACTGTCACAGTAGTGAACAAACTTTTCTGAAAGATGTTCCATGGTTATGATGGCATGTTATTAAACTAGAATTACTCTAGTATTCTATGCTAGGAACGAAATAAAGCTGTTCACGACATTAAATTCTTAGTTTTTTTTTTTTTCCCTTGAATGGGGTGTCATTGTTCGGGTTTGGACCTTAAATAGGGTATCAATTTTCGTTTGGGCGGCACACACCTATCCCAAATTTATGGGAGTCCCCCCCACCCGGGCGCCATGCAGATGAGCGATGGCGTCTTCGGAGAGATTAAAATTCTCGTTCGCCCCGGCGAGGGTCGAAACTGGATCTGAAGTCCTCCTTCAACCTTCTAACAAACGAAGGACCCAAAATAAGGACATGAGAAGTTGTACGTGAAACTTCGACTGAGGGCAAAATAACACACAAGACTGCTAAGAAATGGAACACTATGAGTAAAAGGTGATGAGACAAGGAAGAACAACCCATAAAACATTCCTCTTACCTCGTGTGAATCGGGATGAATGACGCACACCTGGCTTTGTTTCGTCACGTGACCCACACTCATACACGAGAGAGAGAGAGAGAGAGAGAGAGAGAGAGAGAGAGAGAGAGAGAGAGAGAGAGAGAGAGAGAGAGAGAGAGAGAGAGAGAGAGAGAGAGAGAGAGAGAGAATGAATGAATGACCTTTATTTAACCACGGAATTTACATCAGTAAAAGAAAAACTACTGCTTTACAGAAAAGCCGTGTTAAAGGTAAGGTAATACAAGTTATTCAAAGGTTAATATACACTATACACTGATAAACTATATATATATATATACAGAACTTAAATGACAGCGAGACTATTTATTTGTTTTTTAAAAGCAGAGAGAGTGGGAGCAGTTCTAATATGATATGGGATGTTGTTCCATATCTTTGCCCCAATAGAAGAAAAACTGCTGCTTTTAGCAAATTCAGTGTTATATTTGGGGAGGAGAAGTCTACTTTCACTCTCACGTAGCGCATAACCACTGTTGCTTTTTTCAAAAAGATTGATGAGATAACCTGGAGCTTTGTTGTTTACAACTTTGTACATAACGATTGCTAAATGTTTTTTCCTGATAGTTTCCAGGTCGTCCCATCTTAATTCTTTTCTAACATCAGCAGACCTTACATCGTAGCCCTTTCGGGTTATAATTCTGGCCGCTCGATTTTGGAGTTTTTGGAGTCTCGCCGTTAGATTTTTATTTAAATTACCCCATACTACGTCACAGTAATCAAAGAGGGGTTTAATAACCGCGTTGTATATCGTTAGAAGTGTGTCTTGGGGAACATACTGACGAGCCTGTTTTAACGCAGCTAGTCCTGAAGAGACACGTTTGCAAAGGCTGTCAACATGCTCCTCCCATACTAGACGTTGATCAAATACAACTCCAAGGGACTTAGTGGATTGAACTCTGGATATAGGTTGGTCACCAATTTTCAAGGGATCTATCGCGAAGATTCCAAGATTAGATAGGTTATAATCAGAGGAAAAATACATGTACTCTGTTTTAAGAAGATTTAAGCTAAGCTGATTTGCTAGTAGCCAATTTTGTAGATTATTGAGATCATGATTAACTTCCCGGTGAAGGCGCGCCGTAGATTTATGAGAATTTGTGATGGTAGTGTCGTCCGCAAACATACGAGCTGTCGCATATTTTAAACACGCAGGAAGATCATTTATGTAAATAAGAAATAACAGTGGTCCAAGGATGGATCCTTGTGGAACACCACAACTGATTGTTCGAGGCTCAGATGTGTATCCCTGGACCACACAAACGTGGTCTCTGTTAGAAAGATAGGATTTAAACCAATCCAGAGTCGGTCCACTAATCCCGTACAGTTCAAGTTTATTCAAGAGAATCTCATGCGATACAGTATCGAAGGCTTTGGCCAAGTCCAGAAAAACCACCACGTTTGTGTTACCTTGGTCAATGTTGAAATACCATTCATTCGTTGCATCCAACAGTGCTGTTACTGTGGAATGCAGAGAACGAAAACCAGACTGATGTTTAGTTAAAAGTTTGTTTCTTGAAAGATAAGAATACAGTTGGTCATATATAATTCTTTCAAAAACTTTTCCAACAGCAGGTAAAACAGAAATCGGTCGGTAGTTATTCGGATCAGACTTGTCATCCTTTTTATGTACAGGGAAAACTTTGGCACTTTTCCACTCCGATGGAAAAGTACCAGTTTCAACAGATTTGTTGAAAATTTTGCAGAGAGATTCCGCGAGGACAGGCGCTGCAACTTTCAAAAGTTTTGAGGAAATATAGTCGAGCCCGACAGCTTTCTTTGTTACGAGGGAGTTTAGGGTTTCAAGAACGGATTTAAAGGAAATCTTTTCTAATCGAAAGTTTGTCTTTGGTTTTAACAAATATTGTTTAAAATCGCAGTTGTTCTGCGGTAAAGTAGAGGCGAGTGTCGATCCTACCTCAGTAAAATGTTTGTTCAGCTCATCAGCAATTTTACAGGGCTCAGTGAATGATAAATTGTTCACTTTCAATTCGTTGATTGTGTCACTTTTAATTTTTCGCGACATTAGATCATTAATAGTTTTCCATATCTCTCTTACGTTACCGGAATTATTTTTCGATTTCTTTATGGTAATAAGCAGCTTTAGTGTCCCGTGATTTATTGTTTGTTTTATTTCTAACGCGTCTATACTCATTCCAATCGTTTAAGTCCCCGGAACGCACTGCCTTCTTTTTGAGATGATTACGTTTTATAATCATTCCTTTCAAATCAGGCGTGAGCCAAGGCGACACTTTATGTCGCACTCGTTTTGTTTTTAGTGGGGCATGTTTGTTAGCAACACTAGTGAAAAGTTGTTTCCAAACATCCCAAATTTCATCTGGCGAATCCAAAAACTCAATATCTCCCCAGGGTAATGTCTGCAGTTCTTGAATAAAGAAACTTGAGTTGAAATTCTTGAAAGACCTTGTGGTAATATATTTATGTCTATTGTTGGTAGGAACTGCAATTTTCCGAACAACATATACAAGGCAGTGGTCGCTGATTCCGCAGTCAATCACTCCATGAGACACAACTCTTGATTCTTGGTTTGTAAAAATTAAATCGATTAACGATTTTGAAGTTACCGTTATTCTAGTTGGTTTGTTTATAATTTGTGTGAGCTGGTAGACTTCACTGATTTCAGTCAAATTGATCAGTTCAGAATTTCTACTTTCGGCCAAATAATTACAGTTCATGTCACCAATGACAAGAATCTCTTTGTTTTCAAAGTCGAGAGATTTAATTACATCTTCAAAATAGCAGAAGAATTCGTCTTCGGTTCCCGGGGGCCTATAAACAGCAACAGTACAAAAAGGCTGAGAATTTGGTTTAAAAATTTCAACAACAATTGCCTCGTAGATGTCGCTCATGAGGCTTGATCGTGTTTCGAAATTGATCGAAGAGCGAATATATAGACATACTCCTCCACGTTACGATTTCTATCCCTTCTGACTATGTCATATCCTTGCATGTGAATGCAAGAGTTATCAATTGAATCACTTAGTCTTGTTTCGTTAATCGCTAAAACATCCAGATTTTTATCAGCCATAAAAAGTCTCAACTCATCGATGTGAGCAGGGAGACTGGCAATATTCAAAGACGCAATTTTAAAACCCCTAGTTTGCGGTACTAGGGATAGACATTTACGCACGTCAGTAAGGATAGAACTCTCGCTGTCACCTCAATGAGTATTACTAGAATTAAAATGTTTAATTAAATTAGAAGCAAATAGGGAATTACCTTCGTGTGAAAGGTGTAGGCCACTGGAGTTAAAATGATTGTTTCGATTAATGTTGTTGTGCGAAATAAACTTCCAACCTCTGTTGGCCGCGAATTTACGCAAACCGTTGTTGATTTCCGTCACTTTACTATCAAGATTCGGCTTGTCGAGACGCTTTAAAAGCGAAGAGATCGTCACTTCACTTGTGCAGTTTTGAGAGATATTATCGGCAAGAGAGAGAGAGAGAGAGAGAGAGAGAGAGAGAGAGAGAGAGAGAGAGAGAGAGAGAGAGAGAGAGAGAGTAAACCTAATTCCTCATCCTAATATCAATAATAATAATAATCTTTAAACAGCGTGCGTTCTCACAAAGGTGGTTTTCAGAACGGCCCTGTGGACTCAACCCCAATACCCAGGACCACCCGGATAAATTACAGTAATTATATAGGAAGAAAAGGCATAACATTTCTATTTGCAAGCAAATATTTTATTTATTCAATACGTTTCTAAAGTAGAAATAATAATAATAAGGATAAGAAATAAAATAGAATCAAGAAACAAAAGATCCTGGGGTTACTATAACAAAATCTGCAATTAAATTTTCTGCTCTAGAATGGTAGACTGAGCCTATTCCTGTAAGAAATGATGGCTGGCATCCAGAGTACTGTATGTTGTGTTTAGAGCTTAAGCAACTGCTACTTCTTCTGAACTTTTGGTTGATCATTTGGCATCTTCATCCAGTGTTCCAGCTTCTGTTCAATGAAATTACCTCTCATACATTGCAATGATTACTCAACAGAATCTGTAGAGATTAGCACATGACTGTAGCACTGAATTTACGGCACGTTTAACATTGCATGATCGAGACGTCACTGAACTGACTCAAGGCAACCAAACACTGCTAAACATTGAAGGGTAGGTTTGCGTTTGTTATCAACAATAAAACACCCGTTTAGCCGTCCTATGGATCTGTTAACCACCCTATAGCATAATCAATTGTCCTTAAACTGAACCATCAAGTTTACCTCTTTAATTTTGCATCTCTTACACGAACACTTCAACACGAGTAGAAGTCCTTGAAATTTTCTCGTCTTTCTATTTCTTGGTCACTTAAGGTAAGATCTAAAGCTCCAAGCTTATAAAAGTGCTATTGATAACAACAAAAACATCGAAAGAGACTGAAGAGTCAAATTTCAGTTTTTGTGCAAGTAAGTCAGTTTTTTGAATTTAGTGTAAAGTTATCCCAAGCTAACAGTAATGAATTTTCAAGTTCATAAACCTGAGGTTATGAAAACACGAAAAATAACACCCATAAGGTGTAAATTTGAAACAGTTATTTTCTTTTGTTTATAGACAAATGGAAACACATGTTTAGATTTTCTTGACATAGCGATATTTTTAGTATTATTTTTTGTTTCAAATACGGACCCATAAGACCAATTACATAAAGTATTTCAATAGATCACCTGGCTAGGTTTCTAAACCTTTATTCGTAATGGTAATAGGGCTGAGTGGAGTACAATTCAGGGAGTAATCGAGCGAGTAATTTCAAATCGGCCGAGCACGTAGCGCGAGGCCGATTTGAAATTACGAGCCTGATTACTCCTGAATTGTACGACACGAAGTCCTATTACCACTTAATTGTGCCAACAACAAAATGCGAGAATCTCAGTCTTGGTATATTTATTAACGTAAGAAATAGATTCCAAAGCAAAAAAATGACTGGTGTCAACTTTGGATGTGGAATGTCTGAATAAAAGTCACTGGACCAGTTAGTTTCCTCCATTTTTTTTCCAGTTGAAGCTGGACAGCTCACCTGGTCACAATTTTTTCATTGATTTTGATTGGTTATCATGTGCCATGTAGTGAAATTTCATTGGCTAGTGGCATTTGCTACTTGATTTTCATTGGTTCTTTGACTGTCCGATTTGACCTGTCCGATTACAAGCTTCTAGTAATCGGACAGGTCAAATCGGACAGTTTTGGAGTTTCATAGCAAAATTAAGCTATAAATATGGGCTGTTAAGAACCAATCATATTCAAGCATTTTGTTATTGACACAATTAATTTTGATATTTTGCAATATTCTTATAGAAATTTGTTCGTCCTGGTTTTGTTGATTTACACAGGTTCCCTGATAAAAAAGAGCAAGATATAAGAGAATTACCGCGACGAGTTAATTAACCAGCGGATAATGAAAATGAGGAAAGAGAACGCTCTACTATTGCTTTGGATCGGAACTCTGACTTTTTATCTGTTAGGTATGTAGGTACTTCTTTTTTTATATAAACAACTGGAATTTGAATTGCACGCCTAGAAACAAATTTTGCAAACATGGCGGGTAACAAATTTCGGAGATGCTGGTCTAGATGCGCCAGCCATACACCATTTGGAAAGAAAAATCGTTAGAATCATTATCGTTATGTAATGTTTCACACCCTTTGTTATTCAGTTAGGTGGTTGCCCTGAAGCATCAAGCCATATCCCACAGTCTGAGGTTTCTAGGGTCCTTTGCAAAATCTTTGCTATCATCATCATCATCATCATCATCATCACTATTTAAGAAAAGGACTCCTACCCGTCTCTTCATTTTTCTTGAAGTTTTGTGATAATTAATAGTTTGATGTAGTCCTTAGTTGGGTGTAAGTTTTAATAAACACTTTCAATGCCGGAATGCTTTCTTTGCATCTTTGTATATTTTCCTTCTTTTTACAGTTACGTGGGTTCACACTTAGCACTCGAGTGTTCTTCTCGTGCACTTATAGTCACGATCAATTGCGCTTGAAGTGCTCTTTGAAATTCAAGGGGAAATTTACGTTCATAAGTGGGCTACATTTGATGTCACTCTAATTATACTTTGAAGAAATATTCCCCGACCCTTTTTAGATGTATTCGCGGTTCCAAATCCCTGTGAGTCAAGCTTAAGTCTGCATGACCTACTCCATTTTCTCCTGCTTGCTCAGCCTTCCTTGAAAACTGGCACCCGTTCATACTCGAAAGGCTTCAAGTACACTTCTTAAACTCATTGATAATTCATGAAGGGAAAAGAAAGGGAATCACCTGCGTGTAGAAGTTTCCTCACAGTGACTACTAAAATTAATTTTGAACTCAGGTCCCATACTCATTGCTCTTGTTTCATCAAAATCCCAGCCAAATTTTCGTCAAAATGCATCAAAACGTGCTGTTAGTTTAATAACATAGACAATTTGAAATTGCATTTCCAATTGCCGCAAGAATAGCATAAAATAAATTGCCCCGTAAACGGGGCCTTTAAATTGACGATATCATGGATCACCCTGATGACTTGATGTTAGTATTGTTCAAGTTTTTGCAGACTAAGTGCACTGTAATTAACTTACACTTTTTTTTTCAGCCATAGTCGCTTCCAGCGAAAAACATTCGAAACGTAACGCACTTAGGAGGCAGCAGCTCGGTTTCCGTCCACTTCACTTTGCCGCTGTTGGCCTTCCTTTGGGAGATGCAGCAACCAATGGCGCTAGATCCAGCAAGACTGGCGGATTCAGAATCGATGATGGCGGCGTTGTGGGTATGTACTGGTATCTTGATCAGCAACAATTTCATCAAAAGTTTAAGTTTAAGCAAGTAGTATTTCTTTATTCGAGTAAACTGTTATTAAGTTTTAACCAGGCACGAGTGAATTAAAAAAAAAAAAAATGACTTCGTGATGGCAATAACAGCTCATATTACCTCCCGTGCACTGTTTTATTGTTCTCAAAAGCAAGCAAGGCTATTTTTAAAAAGAATTGAATGAGTTGATACAGTAATTTGGCGATTTCGAATCCAGTCAAGGAATTTCGATAGTGATCAATCAATAGATCATTATTTGTTTTTTTCCAACGCGCGTATGCTTAATTTTGTACGCAGCCAAGTTGCGAAAAACCATTACGATAATTAAACTTTGGAAATATATAATTTTATTGACATGTTTAGGTGCAGGGACGTATGAGATCGAACCAGATGGTGTTGACATCGATTTGAGTATGAAAATTGAAGTTAATGGGCAAGGTAAACCTGGTGGTGGCGCTGGCGAGGTTCCCGGAGCTGGTTCTAGTCCTACACCAACACCAAAGCCTGCCCTCTGTCCAGTACCATGCTCCCAAACAAAGCCAACTGCCTCACAAGGATTTACTATAGCTACAACACCAGGAGGTGGTGCGACCGGGGCGCGTACTGCTCCCACTGTGCCGTCTGGTGGGGCTGGAGGAGTCACTCCTTCTCAGGGTCCAGGTGGTAGTGCAGCACAACCTACGACAGGAGGGTTGGCTGCTACCACTCTGCCACCGTCAGGAGGGGGTGGAGGTAAACAAGAGTTGTGATCATACGTAAGAGCTTGCATTTCGTTATCGTTTTAGCTGTTTTTTATCAGGTTTTATACTAAATCAGTCTTGACTACACTTGACAATGAGTCAATAACGATTTGATAACGTTACTTCTTTGATTTTTTCGTTGCAAATTACTTTTCTTGTGCTCCTACAATGATTTACAGATGATCGAAAGTAAACGGTGGTAAGCTAAACTGTAATTAAATCGCCCTTTTCTTTTTATAGTTATTCGAAACATTTCATGCCTTTTTGCTTTTTTAAAGTGAGATAAAAACGACATAATCGCAGTTAAAAAGCTAATTACACTCCCTCACATTACCGATTGGATAAATATACGAATTTCATCTTTTGTGAGCGTGAGGAAAGAAAGGGAGCACTTACTTTGTATCATCATCATCATCATCATCATCAACATCAACGTCATCACTCTATATTTCCATTAACACAAACCTTCATCCCACGAGAAATTACGCTTGATACTTTTACTTAAAAGAAAGATGAATGAATGAATGAAATGAATACATTTTTTTCTCTGGTAGGCTCTGGACCTGAGCAGGAAGGTTTAAATAAGCACAACGAGTACCGTAAAGTGCATGGTGTTCCGCCAATGAAGTTGAATGCTGAGATGAGCCGACAGGCTGCTGCGTATGCACAAAAGATTGCTAACCAAGGGGCTCTACAACACGCCAGCGCAGAGGAAAGAAACAACGATGGAGAGAATCTGTCTATGGGCTGTGATACCGACGGCCAGACGACAGTTGAGGCTACCACGAACTGGTAAATAAAACAAATCGAAAAGAAATCGAAATTAGGTTTTTGAGAAAATCATGATTTTGACAGAAAAAGGTACTGGTAAAATTATGGCCAAATATCTTTCATTAGAGTCGGTATACCAGAAAGCCAGTACACGATGACCATGCTTTTCCTGCGTTAAACGATTTAGATGATCGATAATGTAATATTAATACGAATATTTTGGAACGTGTATCCGCAAAAAATATTATAAAATTGATCTATGCCTTTGAAAGCGAAATAATCAGAAAACTGAAAAAGGATACAGTGAAAGCCCGCTTTACGGACACCCGCTTAATACGGACATTCATTATTACGGGGCGTTTTCTTGGTCTCGCTGCATACATTTCTCTTAAAATTAACCCGCTCAATAAGGACACTGTAATGCGGACACTTTTTGTGGTGCCAACGGTGTCCGTAATAGCGGGGTTTCACTGTACTTGGACGGGAAGTTATTGGACAGGTAAAACACTTTACAGAATAATAGTGTCAATTGGAGATCAATTATGACGAATTATGTATTCAGTGAACGAGAGCAAATATCAATCTCAAAATTTATTAAAAATTAATGGTTTGTGTACCTAAATACAATACTGCTTCTGCACACAATCGAAGTCCTGTACACTGAAACGTTTTCTTACTTCCTGTCACGCTCTTAAAATTCAGGTACAACGAAGTATGCAACCCAGGATACACATTTGGCCAGGAAAGTGGAAGCCCAGGGACTGGTCACTTTACCCAAGTAGTGTGGAAAGAGAGTCTTGAGCTTGGTATCGGAAAGGCTGACGTTAACAAAAATGGCATGAAATGTACCTATATTGTGGGGCGCTACAGACCAGCTGGGAACATGATAGGAGACTACGCCAAAAATGTTCCCAAAGGGTCTTTCAATAAAGCCCAAGCTTGCGCTGGGGTAAAGAGAGCTAAGATTTTAAAGTACCTGGCTCCAAGGTCGATTCACAAGAACAAAACTACAAGAAAAACACATCACTAATAACACGTTATATTTTCCTTGATATTTGAAGTTAAATTATTAAGTTAAATTAAGCTGAATGAAATAAACTGGTTTGATAAATTATTTCTTTTCATGTCTTGACTGAGTATCAATACCGCAATTAATCCGTGTCGTGCTAAGTGTCGAGGCTTCGTGATTTGTTTTGCAACGTTCTGATGGTTTGAAAAGGAAATATGTTTCTAACATTTCCACGTAGTGATAAAAAGCTTGGGGCAGGATTCCATCCGCTTCAATCTCGCGTGAATTAAGTCATGGGCCCAAAATTGTTCTCTCAAAAAGTGTGGGGGCTGCCTATCTCTAAACACTTTTGATGTAGACCGATGAAACTTTGACAGTGACATATATTATTGATTTGCAGTAATTTGGTACTTTCAAATTATGCAAATTAGGTCACGTGACTTCCATCGGTTGAAAAAGCTTTATCTTAAAATGGCAGCACTTTTTCTTGTGTCCTTAATTTATTCATCATTTTAATAATGTTAAAGGCGTTTAACATATCACTTCTGTGCTTGGCCTTCTTAAGATTTTTCTAAGAAAAGGCCAAACGAAGGGGGATAATTGTCTTAGGGGACTGGTACTAATCGAAAAATCCGTTTAAAAATTCAACAGCTTCCAGCCACAGCTTTGTAAATGCATTTATTGCAAGATGTTTTGTATCAATCAGGTTAAATATCTCACAACGAAAAGAGTTGCCATTTTTGCTTTCATTAATTTTGGTAAATTGTGGCCGTGCAAAGTCAGGTGACAACATTCAGATAATTAAAAAACACCAAATTGACACAACTTGTCGATATATGTGTCTGGCAAAGTTTCAACCTTCTACTGCCAAAGTGTTCTGATATAGATCACCCCCTTCACTTTTTGAGTGATTAATTCAGGACCCATGCCTTAATTTACCTGAGATTTTGAACGTTTAAAACTTTTTTTAAACAGGGCACTTAAGCAACTACGACAGCACCGCAAAACAATAGATTTTAAAAGCAAAACAATCCCTCTGCACGTACGTTTTAAATTTTGGTACATTTCTTTGTCGTCAACGTGAATTGACCAAATTCAAGCCAGTTTTGTGGAGAACTTTGACACCCGACGATCAATTTTTCCTTGTCTTTTTCTAACTTTGAACGCTGCTGCTACCAATTTAGCTCCTGTGGTCTACCGTTTCTGTAGAAGTCGTCGAACAAGTTGAAATAATTGCGAAGTAGCACAAATTTGAAAGGTTATATTTTCAGGTGACGTTTTTGTTGGCGAAAAGAGCTTTTTGGCTCGCCAAATCCATTGTCCGTTTTCCTAGTTAAACAATCAAGTATTTCCGTCTTGGAACTATCAGCTGATAGTCGCAAAACGAAAATTTGATGTCCTTCAGCTAGTCTAGCAAGTATGCGAGCTTTAAGAGCATCAAGTTTCCATGAAGTAACTTTCATACCGATAGTTCCAAGAGAAACACTCTTTTGTTTTGATTACTCATCACTAAATTTTTGGTTCGCCCCAAAGTCACCGAGACTTACATTTCGAATTTACTCTCCCCAATTGGAATTTAAATACAAATGGTCCAAATTAAAAATTGACAAGTAAACAAAGTACAAAATGAAAGCAGCCTGTTAATGAATTAGAAAAATAAACTGGGAGCGGGTTCTTGCTCCAACGAGAACTATCCATCCGGGCATTTTCGCGGTTGGACACTATGCGCTGATAGCGTTTCTCCGCGGATGAACACTATCACGTCACGTGATCAATTTAAACCAATCAGATTAGGAACGAAAAAAATAGCGGTGAACTATAATCCAAGATAGGTGTTATGTTAGTGTTACTCCGCAAAATATTCGTGTCGCTTATCATCAACCCCAACCACTAAAATTAAACAGAACTTTAGCTTGTGCCCCCACCTTCCCCTCTCTGATACAGGACCTTGGTGGAGCGTGGTGAAGTTTTAGCCAAATAACAGTGCGCTTGGGGCTTTATCATCTCGACACTATCAAAACACTGAAATTAACACTAACCAGTCAAATATAAGTGTTTAATTTAGTTAAAACAGCGGCCGGACGTTTACGTTACGTTTCTAAAGTAGAAATAATAATAATAATAATAATGATAAGAAATAAAATAGAAAAAAAGAAACAAAAGATCCTGGGGTTACTATAAGCAGATCTCCAATTTAATTTTCTGCTCTAGGATGGTAGACTGAGCCGATTTCTGTAAGAAATGATAGCTGGCATCCAGAGTACGGTATGTTGTTTTTAGAGCTTAAGCAACTGCTACTTCTTCTGAACTTTTGGCTGGTCGTTTCGTATCTTCACCCAGTGCTCCAGCTTGTGTTCAATGAAATAAACTCTGTTACACCATGTAATAATCACTCATCTGCACCTTAGTGTATAATAATCACATGCACTTGCATTGTCACGCATGTATCCAGATAGTGTGTATTTATTGCTCGCAGCAACTTAATGTATTCAGTTTTCAACATGCTACCGGACAATAAACATGGTGGCAGCGACGTCGTTTTTTTTTAGCAATCTAACGGATCAAGCGCTTTACCGACTCAACGAGATATGGCCTCGAACACTCCATTTCCCGAGTTTAAGACGACAGGAGATGACAAGCACGACCTGGAAACATACATAGAAGATTTGAAAAATTACTGCATCATGCAAAATTGGTTCGATCAATCGAAAGAAACTGACGCACTGAAATGGGCCAAGCCTGATAAAGCTATGGCATGTCTCCTGGCATCTTTATCTCCGGCAGCGAGAACGGTTTACAAATACAGCTTGGGCCTAGACGAGGCCGATCAAAAGAAACCTCACTGTATTGTTGCCGCGTTTAAAGAATATTATGGCGCTTAAGCATTGGAGTCTCAGGGGAACGGCAAAAGTTTCTTCGCTTGATGCAAAACGAAAACGAATCGATCGCCTCCTGGGAGACACGAGTACGCAATCAAGCAGCACAGTGTGAATATGAAGACTATGCTGACGAGCTTATGCGGGACCAATTTATCGCCGGTTTAATGTCTGATGCTCTTCGAGTAAAACTAATCGAAAAAGGACACAAACACAGAGACACTGCGCAGACAAAAGTTACGCTACGAGAAGTTGTCGAAGTTGCCAAAACGTTCGAAGCGACAGTGTTCGCGAATCAGCTCATGAAAACTGCCAGGAACACACAGCAGGAACAAGTGAATTTTACGAGCAAATCAACAGGTGTAAATCCCCGTCAAAACCTGAAGCCAACACAGCAATTTTCACAATGTTTCTGGTTTGGCGGCAACCATCAACAGCCCCGTCAACAGCATTGCCTAGCATTTGGCAAAAGATGTGGAAAGTTTGGGATCAATGGTCATTTCGCGCGTGTCTGTAGAGGTGGGGCAGGACGACAAGGACGACAGCAGCAATCGAATTTTCTCGATGATGACACCTCCACAGACACCTCGACAGCTGGCAAGGAAGTGTTTTTGCCCATCAACACCTCACACATGGAAGGAAAACAAAAGTCGTGAAAGTACAAATCGACTCGGCATTCACCTGCAACACTATACCCAGTAGTTTACTAAAGGAGTTGTTTCCTGACGTAAAGATCTCGCGGACCAAAAGCAAGATCAACACGTATGGAAGCGAAACTATGCGTCCTAAAGGCCAAGTAACCCTGTGTTGTGATAGAAGGGGCAAGATTCACACCATAGACTTTCTTGTGGTCAACGTGCCTAATCAGAAACCGGTACTTCTCAGCGGAAGAGATGCACAAGACCTGCATTATTTGAAGGTGTATGCTGAAGAAACAAACGCAGTTGAAGAAGAGATTCCGCGCAATATGCAGTCACTTCCAGCACTAGGAAAACTGACAAAGGAAGACGTGCTACACCACTACTCAAACGTATTTAAGCCAGGCCGTGGAAATCCTCTTGGAACTTCCTTGCACATCGAACTTGATCCTAATATTACTCCTGTACACGCTTCAACGCGTCGCGTTCCTGTGGCAAAGTTGGACAGAGAAAATGACGAGCTAAAGAGACTTTGTGATGAAGGCATCATAAGGCCGGTCACACAGCCTACAGACTGGCTCTCAAACATTCTGGTTAAAGAGAAACCGAATGGAAAACTACGTATATGCATTGATCCAAGTCAAAGCATTAACAAGGCCATTAGGAGACCCAAGTACTCAATACCGACGATTGAAGAAAAGCTTCCGCAACTGACGAAGGCCAAAGTATTCACTATTCTTGACGTATCTGAAGCTTTTCACCGTCGTGATGGATGAAGAGTCTTCTCTACTTACTACGTTCCAGGGACCAAACGGCCGCTACTGTTATACTCGCATGCCATTTGGGATCGCCTCGGGACCGGAGGAGTATCAACGGCTGCAACATGAATTCTTAAACGGCTTACAAGGGGTAATAAACATTGCCGACGACATCTGTGTTTTTGGATGCGGAGATTTAAGAGAGGAAGCTGACATCGATCACGACAAAAATTTCACGAGCCTATTAGAAAAATGCAGCAACCATGACCTGCGACTCTCGGCGAAAAAGTTGCAGTTTAAATCTCCCTCTGTCACTTTCATGGGACACAAGCTTACCAACAAAGGCGTAGAGCCCGATCCAGCTAAAGTAGCTGCAAGTACAGAGATGCCAACGCCCACTGACAAATCTGAGGTGTAGCGTTTTCTTGGCACTTGCCAATACTTAGCAAGTTCTGTCATAACTTGTCAGAAACAGTTCTTCCATCGAGGGACTTGACCAAGGAGGATTCTGCATTCCTGTGGTCAAACAATCATGGAAATGCATTTAACTCGGCAAAGAAGCTCATCGCTTCAGCAACCGCATTACGCTACTACAACACAACCCTCCCCGTGACGCTACAAGTGGATGCATTGGAAGATGCGATCGGTGGCGTATTGCTACAAAATGATCAACCTGCTTGTTTTACATCTCTTACCCTCAACAGCACGGAAAAGAACTACGCCCAAATTGAAAAAGAGTGCCACGCGATCGTTTCTTGCATGGATAAGTGGCACCAGTACCTATACGAAAAACACGAAATAACGGTACACACAGATCACCAGCCGCTCTAGACAATTTTCAAGAAGCCTCTCAGCAAAGCTCCTCGCAGACTGCAAAGGATGATGCTGAAGTTACAAAGATATCAGTTCACTGTCCGATACAAGAAAGGGAAGGAACTTTGCGTTGCGGACACTAGCACTTTGTCTCGCGCAGCTGTCGCTGATCAGCTCCCCGGCACTGCCAGGCAAGAATACGAAGTGTTCCGTCTGGAAATAGCTGAGATGGATCTTGAACCAAACCGAGTTACACCTGACACGCTGCAACGAATAAGACAAGAAACCGCCAAAGACCTAGTTCTAGCATCCCCGCACATGGTGATAATGAATGGGTGGCCTTCAGAAAAAAAGGAAGACCCAGAGGTACTGAGGCTGTACGGGAATTTCAGGGATGAGATTCAGTTTATGAAGATGTCCTCTACAGGTCCCATCAAGTAATTCTCCCAGCCACTCTACGAGACGAGATGTTACAGAACTACACAAAGCGCACCAGAGATCCGACAGCACTATAAGACGAGCACGCTGGTCTCTGTTCTGGCCAGGAATGAAGGCAGCAATCAGGGAGAAATGTTTGTCATGTGGACTTTGTGCCTAGTACCTAAGCGAGCGACCGCGAGAACCAATGAAATCCCATGAGATACCCACTAGACCGTGGTCCAAAATAAGTGCCGACCTTTTTCAACTGGATGGAAGCAACTACCTCGTTATGGTTGACCATTACAGCGACTTCTTTGAAGTAGACCCCGTCGGTGGCAACACATACGCAGTCATTCGAGCCATGAAAAGACAATTTGCTCGCCACGAAATTCCAGACGAGTGCATATCCAATAACGGCACACAGTTTGAAAGCCGTGAATATTCACGTTTTGCTCGAGAATATGGTTTCATCGTACGCAAATCGTCACTATCATACCATAGCCGAGGGAACGGAAAGGCGGAGTCCGCACTCAAAATTTCAAAGAACATTCTAAAAAAATCCCGCCATGAGGACCCCTATCTGGCATTCTTAGCGTACCGAAACACACCCCAGCAAGGATATGATTACTCGCCAGCACAACGCCTTATGTCTAGAAGACTACGAGACATCATCCCCACAGCTCCGCTTCAACTTGCTCCACATACAGTGCCCCCAAGTCTAATACAAGAAAACATTTCAGAAAGGAGACGGAGATCAGAAGGAGATAGAGTGTACGTGAAACCTAGACCGACGAGAAAACACCAACCCTGCATCTATGGAGAGGTAATTGGAAGAACCGCCCCAAGGTCCTGCCTCGTGAGCTCAGCAATGGGACCAGTCCGGCGAAACCACGCACAAATCAGGGAGGCAAAGGCAGAACCAGTCGACAACTATGATGGAAGACTGGACCGATTTGAAACTGCATCCCTACCATCTAAAAGTGGACCGATAGAGGAAACGGATCAGCCAATTGAACAGGAACCTACACCGCCACCTCGCCGTTCAACCAGAGAGCGTAGACTTTCTTATGGACTAAACATTCTTGCGAGCGTTTGACGGAGTTTAGACACTGTCTTCGTGTCTTCGAGAGTTAAAAGACTTTGTTTTCCCTAGAACAGCTCAGAGAAATAGCTTTTAAGTTAACAATAAAAAAACATTGTTAGTTATTTTTCTTATCTTCCAAAAGGAGAAAGGTGTTACACCGTGTGATAATCATTCATCTGCACCTTAGTGTATAATAATCTCATGCACTTGCATTGTCACGCACGTATCCAGATAGTGTGTATTCATTGCTCGCAGCAACTTAATGTATTCACTTTTCAACATGCTACCGGACAATAAACACCTCTCATACTTTGCAATGATTACTCTACAGAATCTGTAGAGATTAGAACATGACTGTGTCACTGAATTTACGGCACGTTTAACATTGCATGAGCGAGACGTCACTCAACTGACTCAAGGCAACCAAACACTGCTAAAAATTGAAGAGTAGGTTTGCGTTTGTTATCAACAATAAAACACCCGTTTAGCCGTCCTATGGATCTGTTAACAACCCTATAGCATAATCAATTGTCCTTATACTGAACCATCAAGTTTACCTCTTTAATTTTGCATCTCTTACACGGACACTTCAACACGAGTAGAAGTCCTTGAAATTTTCTCTTCTTTCTATTTCTTGGTCACTTATTTGTAAGATCTAAAGCCCCAAGCTTAAAAAAGTGCTATTAATAACAACAAAAACATCGAAAGAGACTGAAGAGTCAAATTTCATTTTTTATGCAAGTAAGTCAGGTTTTTGAATTTAGTGTAAAGTTATCCCAAGCTAATAGTAATAAATTTAAAAATTCAGAAACCTGAGGTTATGAATATATGGAAAAATAATAGCCAAAAGGTGTAAATTTGAAACAGTTATTTTTTATTTTGTTTATAGACAAATGGAAAGACATGTTTAGATTTTTTTGACGAGCGATATTTTTAGTATTATCTTTTGTTTTTAAATACGGACCCATAAGACCAATTACATAAAGTGGATCAATGGATCATCTGGCTAGGTTTCTAAACCTTTATTCATTTTGATATTGTGCAATATTCTAATGGAAATTTGTTCGTCTTGGTTTTGTTGATTTGCACAGGCTCCCTGATAAAAAAAGAGCAAGATATAAGAGAATTACCGCGACGAGTTAATTAACCAGGGGAGAATGAAAATGAGGAAGGAGAACGCTATACTATTGCTTTGGATCGGAACTCTGACTTTTTATCTGTTAGGTATGTAGGTACTTATTTTATGATGTAAACAACTTGATATTGATCTGCACGGCTAGAGACAAATTTTGTAAACATGGCAGGTAACAACCTTTTAACTGATGCTTTCGGAGATGCTGGTTTAGGTGCGCCAGCCATACATCAATTGGAAAGAAAAATTGTTAGAATCATTGTTGTAATGTTAATGTTTCACACCCTTTGTTATTCAGTTAGGTGGTTGCCATAAGGCATCAAGCCATATCCCACAGTCTGAGGTTTCTAGTGTTCTTTGCAAAATCTTTGCTATCATCATCATCATCATCATCATCATCATCATCATCATCATCATCATCATCATCATCATAATCATCATCATCAACATCAAGGAGAAATTTGCCCTCATAAGTGGGCCACATTTCATGTCACTCTAATTGCACTTTGACGAAATATTCCCCGACCCTTCCAAGATGTTTTCACGGTTACACATCCCTGTGAGTCAAGCTTAAGTCTGCATGCCCTACTCCATTTTCTCCTGCTTGCTTAGCTTTCCTTCAGACCTGGCACCCGTTCATACTCGATAGGCTTCAAGTACACTTCTCAGACTCATTGATAATACATGAAGAGAAAAGAAAGGGAATCACCTGCGTGTAGGAGGTTCGGAAAGGTGATCTCAATTATAATAAAAATTGACGAACTTTTGTTTTGAATTTCTCCAAGAATTGTTGACGTTTTTGGTACCTATGTCGTCGGATTTTCAAACACTAGAAAAACACGGCGACACCTCGTTTTTCCACCCACTTCTATTGGTGATTGTATATCGGATGAAACATTCTTCCTCGTGTTTGACATATTACCTCGAGTGCACTTGAGTTGCATGGCTAATGATTTTTAACTAACCTATACTCATGCATCCATTTCAATATATAAAGACACTCATCTGAATTGTCGACACGGTAAATTCCTTTAAGATTTTTAACAAACCTAAGTTTTTTAACTAACCTATACTATCCCTCTCAATATATAAAGACACTCATCTGAATTGTTAACACGGTAAATTTCTTCAAGAGTATTCAGTGCATCTCTCCTTAAACGTTCCCGTGACTTTCGAGCACATACGATTGGTGATGAACTATACGACAGACTCCTTCCGGTTAATGGAGGAATCAGGCTTTTTGAGAACTTTCACTGCAACATCCATACTGGAAGACTGAGCTTATTAAAATAGATTGAACCAGATAAAGAGTCAGAATAAAGTCAAACGCTTTTGATGGGGTGACCACTCCTCCCAATTTCTCACCCTGCCCAAGGGACTATTGGATTCTCCAGCAAAATTATCAAACTATAGTTTGAGGCAATCGTGTGTTTAATAGCATCTTAGTCTCATGCATCTACTCAGGTAGCGTTGAGAACTACAAAAAACTGCAGTGTCTTCGATGTAGGTTTTCGATGAAATAGCGGCAGAAATTTTGCGGCAATTATAGGTGCGATTTCAAATTGTGTAGAGCCATAACGACCATAACGCAAGTCAAAGTTCCCTCACGGTGACTACTAAAATTAATTTTGAACTCAGGTCCCATACTCACTGCTCTTGTCTCATCAAAATCTCAGCCAAATTTTCGTCAAAATGCATCAAAAAGTGCTGTTAGTTTTATAACATAGACAATTTGAAATTGCATTTCCAATTGCCGCAAGAATAGCATAAAATAAATTGCCAACGTAAATGGGGCCTTAAAATTGACGATATTATGGATAACCCTGATTACTTGATGTAAGTATTGTTCAAGTTTTTGCAGACTAAGTTCACTGTAATTAACTTACACTTTTTTTCAACCATAGTAGCTTCCAGCGAAAAACATTGGAAAAGTAACGCACTTAGGAGGCAGCAGCTCGGTTTTCGTCCACTTCACTTTGCCGCTGTTGGCCTTCCTTTGGGAGATACAGCAACCAATGGCGCTGGATCCAGCAAGACTGGCGCATTCAAAATCGATGATGGCGGGGTTGTGGGTATGTCCTGGTATCTTGATTAGCAACAATTTTAAACATATTACCATATTACCTTGGTATCGGAAAGGCTGACGTTAACAAAAATGGCATGAAATAGCAGCTCATATTACCTCCCGTGCACTGTCTTATTGTTCTCAAAAGCAAGCAAAGCCATTTTTAAAAAGAATTGAATGAGTTGATACAGTAATTTGGCCAAAGTAAAGAGATTCGATAGCTAAACGTACGAGCGCTACCCATTCATCAGAGCGAAGACTGTGCGAATCGAGGAAGGGCTATAGCTTCCGCTCGAAATGTCAGCTCTCGAATCGCCTTACGATCACCAAATAACGTTAGTGTCCAGGAAACCAAATATTCGTTTTTCACTCCCCCGCTAACACATCACCACAGTTTCTTTAGAAACTACCCCCCTTTCCATTGTTAAAAAGGTTTATCTACAATAAGTGTATTTTGCCAGTCAGTGACAAAGGTATATTCGAACGTGCGAGTTTCGATTGCTAGTTCGGATGCAGTACCACAGAGCGAAAGGAAACTCGTAGGAGATTGGCTAGTTTATGTAGCAAACATCCTGCATACTGTTACGCTTTAAATGTCGGGCATGCATTGCATTGAAAGAGATTTATGTGTTCCATACGTCTTGCATGCTGGTTTGGACATGATCCAAATAATATTTTAGATAAATGTTATATATGAATCTAGCATTAATTTATAGTCTGCAATGATTCATTATGTAGCTCAACAATGAATTCCTAGAGTATTTGAATAACAGGACACGAGTTCAAATCCAGTCAAAGAATTTCGATAGTGATCAATCAATAGACCATTATTTGTTTTTTTCCAGCGCGCGTATGCTTAATTTTGTACGCAGCCAAGTTGCGAAAAACCATTACGATAATTAAACTTTGGCTATATATAATTTCATTGGTATGTTTAGGTGGAGGGACGTATGAGATCAAACCAGATGGTGTTGACATTGATTTGGAAATGAAAATTAAAGTTAATAGGCAAGGTAAACCTGGTGGTGGTGGTGCTGGCGAGGTTCCCGGAGGTGGTATTGACACTAATGGTCAAGGTAAACCTGGTGGTGGTGGTGCTGGCGAGGTTCCCGGAAGTGGTATTGACACTAACGGTCAAGGTAAACCTGGTGGTGGCGCTAGCGAGTTTCCCGGAGCTGGTGCTAGTCCTACACCAACACCAAAGCCTGCCCTCTGTCCAGTACCATGCTCCCAAACAAAGCCAACTACCTCACAAGGATTTACTATCGCTACAACACCAGTAGGTGGTGTGACCGGGGCGAGTACTACACCTACTGTGCCGTCTGGTGGGGCTGGAGGAGTCACTCCTTCTCAAGGTCCAGGTGGTAGTGCAACACAACCTACGACAGGAGGGTTGGCTGCTACCACTCCGCCACCGTCAGGAGGGGGTGGAGGTAAACAAGAATTATGATCATACGTAATAGCTTGCATTTCGTTATCGATTTAGCTGTTCTTTATATTGTCTTATGCTAAATCAGTCTTGACCACACTTGACAATGATTTGATAAAGTTACTCCTTTAATTTCTTCCTTTCAAATTACTTTTCTTGTGCTCCTACAGTAATTTACAGATGATCAAAAGTAAACGGTGGTAGCTAAACTGCAGTTAGATCATCATCATCATCATCACCTCATCATCGTCATCGTCATCGTCATCATCATCATTAACATCATCACTCTATATTTCCATTAACACAAACCTTCATCCCACGAGAAATTACGCTTGATACTTTTACATAAAAGAAAGAAAGAAAGAATGAATGAATGAATGAATGAATGAATGAATGAATGAATGAGTGAATGAGTGAATGAATAAAATGAATACATGAATGAATGAATGAATGAATGAATGAATGAATGAATGAATGAATGAATGAATGAATGAATGAATGAATGAATGAATGAATGAATGAATGAATGAATGAGTGAATGAATAAAATGAATACATTTTTTCTCTGGTAGGCTCTGGACCTGAACAGGAAGGTTTAAATAAGCACAACGAGTACCGTAAAGTGCATGGTGTTCCGCCAATGAAGTTGAATGCTGAGATGAGCCGACAGGCTGCTGCGTATGCACAAAAGATTGCTAACCAAGGGGCTCTACAACACTCCAGCCGAGAGGAAAGAAACTATGATGGAGAGAATCTGTCATTTCGCTGTGATGCCGACGGCCAGACGATAGTTGAGGCTACCACGAAATGGTAAATAAAACAAATCGAAAGGAAATAGAAATTAGGTTTTTAAGAAAATCATGATTTTGACAGAAAAAGACACTGGTACAATTATAGCCAGATATCTTTTATTCGAGTCGGAATACCAGAGAGCCAGTATACGATGACCATGCTTTTCCTGCGTTAAACGATTTAGATGATCGATAATGTAATATTAATACGAATATTGTGGGACATGTATACGTAAAATATTATAAAATTGATCTATGCCTTTGAAAGCGAAATAATCAGAAAACTGAAAAAGGATATAGTGAAACCCCAGTTTACGGACATCCGCTTAATAAGGACAGTCATTGTTACGGACAGTTTTCCTGGTCTCGCTGCATACATTTCCCTTAAAATTAACCCGCTTAATAATGACACTCTGTAATGCGGAGACTTTTTGTAGTCCCAACGGTGTCCGTAATAACGGAGTTTCACTATACTTGGACGTGAAGCTATTGGACAGGTTAAACACTTTATAGAATAATGGTGTCAATTGGAGACCAATTATGACGAATTATGAATTCGGTGAACAAGAGCAAATATCAATCTCAAAATTTATTAAAAATTAATGGTTTGTGTACCTAAATACAATACTGCTTCTGCACATAATCGAAGTGCTGTAAACTGAAACGTTTTCTTACCTCTTGTCACGCTCTTTTTAAAATTCAGGTACAACGAAGAATGCAACCCAGGATACACATTTGGCCAGGAAAGTGGAAGCCCAGGGACTGGTCACTTTACCCAAGTAGTGTGGAAAGAGAGTCTTGAGCTTTGCATCGGAAAGGCTGACGTTAACGAAAATGGCATGAAATGTACCTATGTTGTGGGGCGCTACAGACCAGCTGGGAACATGATCGGAGACTACGCCAAAAATGTTCCCAAAGGGTCTTTCAATAAAGCTCAAGCGTGCGCTGGGATAAAGAGAGCTAAGATTCTACCTGGCTCCAAGGTCGATTCACATGAACAAGACTACAAGAAAAACACATCACTAATAACACGTTATATTTTCCTTGATATTTGAAGTTAAATTATTAAGTTAAATGAAGCTGAATGAAATAAACTGGTTTAATAAATTATATCTTTTCATGTCTTGACTGAGTATTAATACCACAATTAATCCGTGTCGTGCTAAGTGTCGAGGCTTCGTGATTTGTTTTG
>NW_028145742.1:0-50000 GCF_977016875.1 Pavona decussata
ATGAAGTTTTGAGGAGGTATTGATGCTTGTCTGTGGGTTTTGTGTGGAGATCTGTTTGGATGTGGTTGTTGCTGAGGTGGACTTGGACATCTAGGAAAGGGAGTGTCTGATGAGAGGAATTTGAGTATTTGATACTCGCGTGAATAGAGTTTAAGTATCTGATGAAATCTTTAAGGTGTTCCTCTTCATGCCACCCGAACCACACTAAACAAACTATTCCATTCAGCCTTTTCCTGCGAATCCGTCGCATATGCTCTACTGACGCTTTCTTTGATAAACGAAGCGAAGAACTCATCAAGCACCTGGTCCAACGTGGTTATAGCCGCTATTCCTTACAAAAAGATGCAAATCGCGTACGAGCCATCCCACGTCACGCAACACTACAGCCACAAGAACAGAAAGCCACAAAAACAGACAGAACACCCTTCGTCATATCCTTCAATCCTGCACTTCCCAAAATCTCATCTATTGTGAAAAAACATATCAACATCCTCCAGTCCTCCGCCAACTGAAAACAAGTTTTCCCTCATCCACCAGTTATCGCCTACAAACGTAACGCAAGTCTACGTGATCTCCTGGTCCATTCCGAGCTACCTCAAAACAAGCCCTCCAACCAACAACCCGCTGGCATTCATAAATGCAACCACCCACGATGCCTAACTTGCTCATTTCTCCAAGAAGGTCAAACGAACTACACTTTTTTCAACACTAACGAATCACGCAAAATTTCTGACTACATATCTTGTAATTCCAAAAACCTAATCTATTTAATTCAATGTAAGAAGTGCCACTCCCAATACATTGGGGAGACAAAGCGCAAACTTAATGAACGTTTCGGGGAGCATCGCAGATCTATCCTGAATCACCATCAACTACTCAACCCCACTCCTGTCTCGCTACATTTCAACCAACCTGGCCACTCAATCAACGACGTCCAACTAATCCCGCTTGAACTTATACGCAGAAAACGTGACTCAGTTAGAAAGGCTCGTGAAGCTCATTTAATCAACAAAGCTAAAACATTGCACCCTCTTGGTATAAATAGACGTGACGAAACACGCCAATGACATGTCTCACACTTAGTCCTAAACAACCAATCATTGTCACGCATTTTATATTTTAAATCTTCTTTGTAACGATCCTTTTATGTTTCTCACTTTTCTTTTTCGTTCAGCCCCCGAGGAAGGTTTGTATTGCAAACCGAAATATCGGGCAAAAAATTTGTTTTTTTAAAAAACAAATATATTTCAGTTATTCTAGCTTTTGTTGTTTGCTCTCTCAAGCTTGTCACCTCCGCCGTTGGGATCAGTCTGCCGTTAATATTTTCTATTTGAGATAATTTGCTGATCCAGGTCTACAAGTGATCCGGCACTACTCATTGGCTTGTCGCTGTGGAATTGCAGATTTTATTGTGTTTGCAAGGACCACCGTGACAAAATAAAAGTACCGGATCCTGTAGTGAAGGATCTAATCAGCAAAAAAAAATTGTAAAGCAAATAATCTAAAAAAAGAGCAAGGCTGATTTCACGGTCAGGGAAGTATATTTTCCAATATTTCGAAAGGCACGGCCTTTCTTCTTCAGGGCATGTTTGAGACTGACCCTGTGGCAAGATACGTTATCTTGCCACAGGGTCCGTCTCAAACATGCCCTGAAGAAGAAAGGCCGTGCCTTTCTAAATATTGGAAAATATAATTCCATGACCGTGAAATCAGCCTTGCTCTTTTTTTAGATTATGGTGTATGAGCCATTATACCATGCCCGAGAAATAGCGACCATTAAATTGTTTTCTGGTTGATCTTGCAAAGCGAAATGGACAAGATTTAGCAATATTTCTTGGTTGTTTTTATTAAAACAATTATTCCACTCATGCTTGTTGGATATATGATTACAGCCAACTTGGTTGGCTATCTATCATCTCACATCCAACTCGCGGGAAGCAATCTTCGCGCGCGCGGTACCATTGCTCGTAGTCTAACTTCAGCGCAAATTGTACTTCTAAAAATGGCGTTGAATTTTCTAATTTTCCTTTGTGGGATGGATTTTACTGGAGTAAAACCTGTGACGGGTGTTATATTTTCCCTTTATGCGACATAAAGTGGTAAATTTCGAACTTTTTGCGGGCGTTAGAATGATACCCTGGTTTTCAGTAGATTTTTGTTTCTTCGTAGATATTCGTGCCGCCACATTCAAACCCGTGGCCACCATTAACCGCGGTCAAATGTAACTGAAAAACAAAAAGTTAAGATAAGGCTTTTACTTTAAGAGCTCAAAGACGACAAGTTTTTGGCGAGTCCGTGAGTCTTCTGAATAATTTTATAATTAACTAAAAAATCTTCAAGTTTTTTTTTTTTAAGTGAAGTATCTGGAGACTGGCCGACGCCATGTCTTTGTTTACTGTTTGAGAGCGTGACAAAAGGAAAACCGATTGAACTAAGGTTCCCAAAACTTTTTTTATTAGTAAATTTTAAAAACCAGCAGACTCACAACAAGGTTATTTTAGCTTTGAGCTTTTAAAGCAAAACCTTATATTCTACCGGCTTTTCTTATTTTTTACGCTCGACCGCGGTTGAGACCCCCACCCCCCTCCCCCCTCCATATAACATTAACGAGGGTGCTCGCGGGAAGTCGGAACAAACCCTTGAAGGTACCAGAACGTCCTTCATTTTGGGGGCGTGCTTTGAGTCTGTTGTCATTACTAAAGGAGACAGGTAACTTACCGGTAGATTGCATTTCTTGTCGCAGTTTTGGTTGACTTATACCCTAAAGGAAGAAGTCGTTTTTAGATTCAAATAACCTAACAGCCTAAGCGCTACGAAACGACCAAATTCGCTGCCATACTACAGACACTTCCTTATTGCGGATGTTATCAGTTTTGGACGCGATACTCGGTCAGCGGATAGTTATTATGACAGTCATTGACGTCACTGACTGTCCACGTCTGCCGACTTCTGAATCTGCTGACCGACGAGCTCGCAGACACTCTTGGTACGAAATTGGAAAGAAGCGAACAGGAGTTTGTTATGAGGTAATTAAAAGCTTCGTGACAAATGCGATCCGTTGAATGGTATTAACCATTGCATGATAGAGAATGACAAGACTAATTCCAATACATAAACAGAATGAAGCGGGAAAAACTAAAAATGCACACTTTATTTGGTCGAGACCGAGAGAATAAATATGGAGTGATCGAGTCCATTCAAATTCCACAAACTATGACAATAAAATAACGTGAACTTAAGTATAAAAATAAATTGAATTCACTGCAGCATAACCTTTACTTGAAATTTGAAAAAAAAAAACTTTTTAAATACACTGAAACTAGTTTTCTTAATTTCAGAAAGGTTATAGACGTAGAATAACTGTTTAGCAGGGTTTAATCTGAAGTGCGGCAAAGCGGGATTAGCACAAAATATCACAAATGTATTAATGCATCAGTCAATTCCACTGTGTCCATCCCAGTGATGCCAACTCTCCCGCTTTTGGCGGGAGACTTACGCTTTTTCACCTCGTCTCCCGCTCTCCCGTTTTGGGACATAAATCTCCCTCTTTTTACGTCCACTATAAATATTGAATACTTAGTAAAAAAAACCAGACTTTCTCCTTGTATGTTTGTGTCACACTCCTATTAGCTAAGATTGAACGCTGATTGCGGCTTTCTTTTTTCCGTTGAACCATAATGAAATGCTGAAATTACGGTGGAAGGGTGAAGGTCCCCCCCCCCCCCCCTGAAGCACTAAATATAGCTTTGATGTCACAGCCCTCGGAGACTCTTCGCTGTTGCTGACACGGTTCTGCTGGCTGCCCCTGAAGATTTCTGGACGTCTCCCGATTTTTGTACTCCGTGGGTTGGCATGTTTGCCATCCCCCCCTCCCCACCCCGTGCATTAGAACAAACAGCAAAGACAATAATGCGTTAGCATTACAATCAACTCCCCTTATTGCGGACACCCTCGGGACCGCGAGTTAGTGTCCTTAATAGCGAGAGTCCGTAATAGGGGGAATTTATTTCAGTCAAACGTCTGTACTCTATTTTTGCGGGGATTTAGCTGCTGTCCGTAATAGCGAGGTGTCCGCAAGACGAGAGTTGACTGTATGTGGTTGAGATATATGATTTTGGCTACGCTCAAAGGAACAATCAAAATATTGCACTGAGTAATTTCTACTACTAGTTGATTATAGCAAAATATTAAAAAGTAATCTGTACCTAAATTTGACTTGATTTCAGTGCATTTGTTCCTAGAAGAAGGGAATGGTTGTAACACACGTATCGCAAGTGAATGTACATGTAGTAATGTCGTGGCAATTACCTAGAGCATGAAAAAGGATTTTTTATGTAAAAAAAACTTTATCATAATGTTTTTGAAAGATGCAGTAATGAAATTGATTTTTTCATGCTCCATATCCACAACTTGTGGTTTTGACATTAACTTTGTTTCGTGCACTGAACAAAAAACAAATAAAACAACAATGCAAAAATTAACAAACAACAAAAAACAAAACATAACCAAATTAGTTACCATTACTTCAAAAACTCATTAATTATTCATAGCCCATTGACCTATCAAATGGTCAATAAAACATCACGTGAAGTGGTTTTATATCCGATAAAACCTCCTCCTTATTAGTATGCAGTGTTTAATGTTTTTCTCGTATGTTAATTTCCAACGTTCACAAAAGCATCATTGTTATGAACTCTCTTGACACACGCTTTTCCAGGAATGTTTTCGAAGCCGTTCAAAAAACCCACAGCACTTGTTTTATCGGGTCTTAAACCACTCTGCTGCGCCTCATGGTTTTAAACCCGATAAAGCACTCCTGCTCGTTTTTTAAACATTACTCAAATAACGTTTTCCATAAAAGATCCTATCCAAGTAAACTACCCTTCCCAGGTGCACTGACCTCTTGTCTATCTGTTCAAAATCTCAATGAAACCCCTGTAATTACAATTTAATATCACACTGGCCTCTTTTGGCCTGTAGTTTCTTGTCCTCATGAAGACAAATTTTCAGCTGACAAATGTCCCGTGTCACCCAGACTTTTGAGGCTCACTCTCCCATTGGGTCGGATTGTCACCCAGGTTATACCACAGTGACCTATACTCATGCGAAGCCAGCCTTCTGGAGGGAACTGAAGCACCCTAGAACCAGAAACAAATATTCCTGTTTCTCTCTTATCAAGCAGCAAATTAACACTATACTTTGCATGGGACTTTCAATCAGACTTTCAGTCCAGAGGTCAGAGAGTTTGTGGTTCGAGGATAGGTCTCTACTTCATATCACCATGTTAATTTCCTTATACAAGAAACTTTCCTCCATAATATCATCTCTCATCACCCAGGTGTACAGATTGGTACACGTACCAGCAACAAACCCTTGTGGGACAGGTACCCTGCAATGGACTAGTATCCCCTTAGGGGGTGGGGGGGGAGAGGGGGGTAGCAGTACTCCTGGTTGCTTAAATGCTACAGAAACTGGGTTAAGCTCCAGCTGTGTGGGCCACTAATGATCAAAGTGTGATTATTTTCTTACATCCAAACCCACGGCAGGACTTACTGTACAGTGCTACAATGTGGTGTACATTGTATAGGTTCCACTTCACCCTTTGAGCCTCATTATTGACTACAATCTAATTTCTCCTCATGTTAACAATACATGCTCAAACATAAAAGTAGTGAGAATAAAGGAACTGATCACCAAAGGTAAAAATACATGTAATGTTTTCAGTTGATAGATGTATTTTTTAGTGAGTTACAAGGGCATACTAAGAAAAGAGACTGACCTCTCCCAACAGGAGCTGAACCTATCACCTTTCAATTACATGTAGTTAACAAGTTTATAAGAACAATAAGGATAATATGTATAATGATAAAGCAGGGTCTTAACCTAGTCAATTAAACCCAAGAACTATCAGTCTGCACAGCTTGAGCATTTCCAGCAAATAAAAAGCTAGTTTCTAATTTTCTGGCCATGCAAGAATAGGGTGAGTACAAAAAAAAATAAACAAATAAATAAATAAAGTACAAGTCATATATTCTCATGTGACCAGAAAACTGGACTTAGCTTTTTGCTCACTGGAAATGCTTGCTACGCAGGCTAAGGAACTATGGAAGGCAACATCATGGGTACTGATATGACACTTAACAATCAAAACCCCTGTTACCAGGCAGCTTTTAAGCGAAGTTGCATTATCTACACGCACACAAATCTTACCTGCAAACAAAGTATCTGATGACATTTCCGTGGCAAACATAAATTTCAACACTGTCGCCCACTTGGTCAGCATCTGCTCTGTGAAGATACTTTCTGAAAGCTGCTTCAATGCGAGGGCCATCTTGAAAAAACTGCTGAACACCAAAAAAAAAATACAAAATCAATTACGGTGGAAGGTCTCTTGATGGATACTCTCGTAAGCAGACAGCTCTACATTTACTTATGTCCTCCTTCACAAAACCCTGCTAATTGAACTTCAATACAAACTCTGCATTTACACATTCCCGTAAGCAGACATTCCCATGATCAGCCGTGGACACTTTCAGGGGTTAATGCTTTAGACTTTTCCTTTATTTTTAAGCTCCCATAGGCAGATGCCCGAAAGGAAGTCCCATTACCCTCTGAATCTTATTTTAATGAATCAACCTCACATCACTGTTCTCCACCACCATTTTACAGAGCACTAATTACAGTTATCGCCATTATCGCAGCATTGCTTCATTAAACAAAAATAATCATTTAATATGGCAGCATTTTTTTGCATTCCCAATGTTTATTGTTAGCTGGGTAAGCTCCCGTAAAGGGTCATCTATGTCTTACACCTCTAGTGGCTGCTGACAAGAACCATTCTCGTAAGTGGCCAGCTCCAGTTATAGACATCAATTTTGCGTCCCGAAGGTGTTCACTTACGAGAACTTCCACTGCATGGTTGTTGATAACATATGAGATTTAAACAGCAAAATACACCTGCACTGACCTTTCTCTCTGGTCTCCAGTTTGAAGATGCAGGATCGGGTACAACAGGTGAGCCCTCAACCAACATGGAGCATGTCTCTCTTGGCACATTAGGCAGATACTTGGCAATGATATCTGCTGTTTCAGTGGCACGGATTAAGGTGGAGCAAACTAGTTTTGTGTACTTAAAGTTTAGATCTTTGAGTCTCTGGCCAGTTTCATCTGCCTGCAGTCTGGATAAAGGTAAATTGTCATTGGAATTGTGCACTACAGAGGTTGGAGCACTGAGGTATATTGGGTGTGAGGGAGTACTGAATCATCTGGGTGAGTGTTGTCCTGAGAAGGATGTCAATCAATGTCACCTCAGACAGTCCTTCTCAGGATTACACTCACCCCTGGGATGATAAATAAATAAATAATTAAATAATTAAATACTGTAAATAAAAAAGTAGAATCATGGGAATTTCAGTGGATTCTTCAGAGTGGCTCTTCTATCCACTGTTTGCAGGTCGAATTGGAATTTGGAAATGTTGGTTTTTGTGGAGAGAGGAAAACGTAAGAGTAACCTGGAGAAAAACCCCTCGGAGCAGGGACGAGAGCCAACAACAAACTTAACCCACATAATCATAATACTTATGACATGAATCCTGGGTTCAAACCAGTTACTGTCATCATCATCATCATTATCATAACAATTAAGAATTGGTTCATGCTTAGCGTGCGTATATCAAGTTATGGATGCACGCGGGAAGTTTGGAGAGCACAAGAGAAGCGTAAGAGTTGAGAGCAACTCTAGCTTCTTGAGTGCTCTCCAAACTTCCCAAGTGCATCCATAACTCGATATACGCACAGCTAAAAGCATGTACCAATTCTTTTATAACATAGTGAAAATAAAGTAAATGATTCCTTGAAAACAGGTTTTGTTCCTGATTATCACAAAATTCTCTGAAAAAAAAAAAGGTGAAAGTGGTTTCTAATATCGGTTTAATCTTAACGTTTCATTAACTTCGACAAGCTCTTATAGATATACATTTTTTATGGTGTATTTGTCTCTCTGTAAAAAGTTCTTTATAACATAGCGCGCGCATGCTTCCTTCACCTGACTTGCACACGTCATCGGATGGATGTTGAGAAATGTACCATGATGACGCCAATAGGAATTACATTAGGATGCGCGCGCGCTATGTTATAATTATTTTTGTAGCCATTTTCTCTCGGAGATATTAGCAACCTCATATATTCTCAGGGTATGGAAAGATTTCCGCACAATCCATACATTAATTATGGATGCAGTGCCGCCATGCCAATTCTCCGCCCAAAACAGCAAGCATGAACAGAGTTTGAGTCAATGAATGTAGACATAATGATGTATGGGGCGGAAATTTTGCCAAATAAACACACCAATGATCAATATCGATAACCGGTGAGAACTGACAAAATTCCTTTTGCATGCTTCCATTGTCATTGAAATTTCGAGTCAATTCTACCATCTTCAAATCGTTTAAATAAACTCGAAAAAACAGAGTGGTAAAGTAGTTCATTTTCATACCTTCCTAGCTCGGTCAATCGTTTTTCATCGTTGTTTTTCGCGCTCTCAAAATACTGCCCATGTCGTATAAACAACAGATGCCGCACAGCCGTCGGCTTAACCTCCTTCGATTCTTCACCGTAATCAACTCTTCCATCGTCTTTCTTTTTTAACTTCTTTGTACCTGTCTCACTCATATCCCAGTTGGAATCCCAGCGAAGACCAGACGGTTTAAACAGAAGACGATCCTCGTATAATTCTTCTGGAACTAACCCAGCGCTTGCACGTGCAGGAGATCTTGTGCTGTTGTATATTAAATACGCTCCTGAAAACGTCACGGCTGCAGAGGCTATTGCTGCGAATCTCGAAAGCTGGCGTATTGATGCCATTTTAAAGGAATATCAAATTTGTAAACCAGGTTTTAATTTCTGACACCGATCGATAACCACGAAAATTGGGAGTTTTTCCGCATTAACAGTTTTATTTATGAGCGGCAAAATCGAGAATCAAACCGCTGGAAGACTGAGAACTAGTGTTCAGTTCCCTACAAAAAAGTCTGTTTGAAACGCCTGATGGTTTTCGCCTTTCCTGAACAGCAACAATGGCGGCCACAAATTCTACTATTGCTACAAGCACTAAAAATCTACCTGTAGAAAGTAAAGATCTTTTGGTTCCTCCACTAGAGGAGTTGGCTCAAGGTATTCCGCATTCCTTTTATTGTAGTCAGGTGGCTTCATCATTTCATAGTCTAATCCATTGAACAACTGGTGATATGCGAACCAGGGTCAAAATTCTAAGGTTGTGACATAAAATGGTGATAATTTTTATTATACACTAATGCAACAGATTAGTTACTTCGCTGCTAAAAATAAATGACACATTGTTATTTTACTGTCTTTTAGAAAGCCAAGGTTTTCAAAAGAATCAAGAAAACTCCACTTGTTGCCCCGTTCAGTTTTCCTTCAGAAAACTGGCAGGTGCTCGACACGTTCTGTTGAAACTTCAATCAAGGAAATCTTTTCTTTCTAGAGGAATATCAATCAATATTTATATATAAGATAACTGGATTAATCATTGTCAATTTCTGTACATGAATCGGACTATGCCCTCAACAGCTCCCACATGATACAAATCTGGAACTCATATCTAATTTTTAAATACAAAATAATAAAATTATTGTTCCTCGAATCCTCAACCTTTTTAATTGTAAATGATTACATTTGTTTTGGGTTGTTTCACTTCTTTTTTTTTTCTTATCAGCAAATTCCGTTATTTTTTTTATAGTTCTCCAAGATGGATTATCCAAGAATTTTTCAACTGTAGAAGTCAATGTGGTTGACTGTCCTGATTTGAGAGAGAAACCATGGACCCTAGCTGCTCCTGGTATGTTCTCTGATAGCATGTAAGCAGCCTCAATTAACACTGTATGTATTTCCAGAAGATATCAATATGTACATCTTAGAAGATCAGCTGAAATTCAGAGGAGGGAAGGGGGTGGGGGGTCTTAAAAGCCAAGGCTTTGAGAGGAAAGTATGAAGCTAAACTGGAATTTTCAGAGTGCTGGGGGAGGGGGTCATGAACAGTTTCTGGAATAACCTAATCTTAAGTAAGCATGCACTTACTGATTGTATTCATAGGTTGACCCTTCTAACTGGCCATGTTTCATCATCATCATCATCATCATTGCTCTCCACACCAGAAGTTGTTACTATTGTTGCTTTCAACTCCAGATTGATCAATCTAATTTCTCTTTATTATATCAAGATGTTGTCAAGCAAACAACGTTGATTAAAATGGTAATTTTTATTCACCTATGTAAAGGTATTTGCGGCAGAACAAGAATTGCTGATGTTGGTGGTCCCCCATTTCTCATACCTCTTCCAGATCTTTCCAAGGTAAAAAGTGAAAAGCTGATTAATTCACTGAATGGTTTACTAAGGGGGTGTTTAAATAGCACCTTGAAGTTTACAATTTTCAAAGTGGTGTACCAGCAAAGTCATCCTGGTTTCCTCTTCTACTGCCTCCATTCATGTGATGCAAGGCCTTAGCCAGAGAGATGAATGTATCTTATGGAGGGACCCTTTGGAAAAATTTACTGGGAGACATGCCTCTTGGACCCCAAATTTTATCTCTGGCTTAGCCTACTGTAGGTTAACCAGTCTTTAAGTTAATTCTCGTAGTGATGTGAGTCTTACTGGTCTGAGCTCAGCCTCAGCTGGTAACTGTACTGGTTCAAGATTCTTATTCCAGAAAAAAAAAACTTATGTCCGCTGTTATGTAAATTCCGCATAGCTACCATCTCCATTTTTAACTCGTGAATGCGCGCATGCGCAATGAACGAGTTATAGCGATAGCTGACTCTCGACTTGGTCGATCAGTCGATCAGTCGATCAGTCGATCAGTCGGTTTTGTCGTTAACTTTCGGGCGTGCGCAGTGAATGAGTTTTAAATTTAATTAGTGGAAAAAACACGCGAACATTTGTTGTTCATGGCGCATCAGGAAATTCTTATTCAATATGTAGAGAATAATTTGACGATCATTTAGTGCAAGAATGGCGATTTTTCGTTCAATCTGAGCAAAGTTTCAAGTTTTTTCAGTTTTTCAGAAAGTCCAGGGTCGTAAACTCAATTAGTGAAAAAAAAAAAAAACGTGAAAATTTGTTTCACGACGCGTCAGAATTCTCTCATTCATTCTGTAGAGAATAATTTGACAATCATTTTAGTGTAAGTATGGGGATTTTTCGTTGAATCTGAGCAAAGTTATAGGATTTTTTCGTTTTTTTCTACGAAGTGCGGTTTCTTTCAAGAATTAAAAATAATTTAATTTAAAAATAATTTAATTAAAAAATAATTTAATTTGTCAGTTTTCACGCGAAAGCGGAACGTGCCATGTCACGCATCATTGACGTCGTAAACAAAATTATGCAAATTTCTGGTGAAATGAACACTTTTAAGATCTTGTCAGCTTTCATAGAGGTTTCAAAGGGAAAAAATGTTTCATTTTCGAAATTTACAACTGGTAATTTATGAGAAAGCAAAAGGACGCGGTCGATAAATAATTCTTATTTAGCAAGAGCTTGTCATAGTTCATTATTTTTACTTGATGATTGCGTGGACTGAACTCCAAAGGAAAAATTTCATGCATTTATGTCGGGCATGAATCGTAATGCGATACTTTGTTGAACATATTTCCCTTTGTGAGATCGGCTTGCCCTACAGTAATTTTGTAATTTTAATTCCCAAAAAAACTTCACTTGCCCATCGGGCAAGTGATGGTTAGAATCCACTAGCCCGATCGCGAAATCCAGTAGCTGCGGACTATCACACGAATTTGCATGACGTAGCTGCACATGGCGTGCTCCTATAAACTTTGAATAAAAAAAACACGTGATATTTTTTAATCGGCGCATCAGAATAATCGGCTTATTCAATCTGTACAGAATAATTTGACAATCATTTTAATAGTACAAGAATGGTCATTTTTCGTTACATAATCGGGCAAAGATATAATTTCTTTTAGCTTTTGAGGAAGTTTCCGTAGCCGTCTAAATTGCAATTACTATGTGTCATCTGCATTCACGAGTTGGCTCACAGGAGCCTTTGATATATTCCTTTGAATTATAACCATTTTGTTGCAGAATAGAGGTCACACCATAATCAAAACAGTTGTTTGGGTGTGTTACAAAGTTTTCATCTCATATCAGCATGAAAGTCATATTATAAGTATGTAAATTATGATCATCTGGGTGTCAGTGTAGTCCTGAGAAGGACTGTTTTAGAAGTGACATTGACTGACGTTTTGACAAGCTAAGAGGAAGTCATCAGCCAGGTCAAGTAAACCATGGAACATCAGTATATGGTATAGATGTCACTGGCTATTGATCTGATTGGTCAACAAAGCCGAGATGTTGTTGGTTGTTTTTCAGTGAAGCCATGATGTTATTTGTAATCTGTGCAAATGATTTTATTATCATTGGCAATTGTGTTATTTTCTATGTCACTACTGTTTTGAATTTTTCAGTTGTACAGTTTCAATGACATAGCAGATGGTGCAGAACTTCCAGGTGGATTTGTCATTGGTGCAGGAGCTGGAAGCAACAAATTTGTTGGGGTTAATTGTGAGGTACACCAAACTTATTGTTGTTGGGGTCAATTTTAAGAGGGGAAGGGAGGGTTACTCCCCAGTATGAAATATATTTAGTATGTACCACCTAGGAAGGTACTTCTTTGTCATTTCAGTCTGAAAATGGGCATAGAGTTGACGGATTTTTCTATTGAAAGGGGAGCATTTCAGGGTCAGCTCCAAAAATAGGTTTGCAAATTCACATACTTTGGCCTAGAAACCCACCAAAAAATTCAGGAAGAACCTAGCTACCCCCATGCCAATCTCCCAAGAGTTAGTTCAATGGCAGTTGAAACTACAGCCTGTGAGGGTCTTTTTAGAGTAGGGCATCAGAGCTCACTTTAATACTGGAGTAACACATCTTAAAGACACGGAATTTACTAGCCCAAGATGATGATTTTAAGACTTCCTTTTTTTTTCAGATGATGGCAAACTTGGTGACAAGTTCTGAGGAGAAGGGAGTCATTGCCACAAAGATTGCAAAAGTCAATGAAGAGGTATAGCCACTGTATTGATTATTTTTTGGTGAATCTGTAGAGACATCAGAGTCAGACAGGTCTTGTTTACAGGTCACAAGAACGTGTCATTGTTGTGCTGGTATATAACCAAGAACTTTAGCAATAAAGTCTTGTCTCTGTTGCTGTTTTTGTTCTCATAAAGATTCAGTGCAGCTTTTTCCTTGACCCCAGTCTCTGTGCTGTTGTGTGCCACCCATGGCTTGTGTCTCACCAGTTTCTAGCTAACAATTTACAGCACTGATGTCGCAAGCACTTGCAAAATGAAACTAACACAGGATCTGTGTGGAACACGCAATGGTAACTCTATACATTCCTGGGATAACATAATTTCCTACCGCAAAGAAAACGCTGGAATTTTAAACTACGATAAACATAGTTATGTTTATCTAACACCTAGGGTTGATCACACCCCAAAAATTGGTTGGAACGATTTTAACTTGAGTCTCTTTCAGGATGGATCCTGTATCCTCGAGAATTACAACTGTGGAGAGTTTGGTTTGTTAGGAAATTTCCTCATCAGTGATGGCAATCCAGGAAAGGTACTAGATCTTAAACTGATGTTCTAGATAATAGACCTCTTTAAAATTGAGTCAGATATTCGTGGGTTTTATCCCATAACATGGAATACGAATGTCAGGAAGAAGAAGTATGAAATAAATAAATAAATAAATAAATAAATGAATGAATAAAACTATTTCCAGATCGAATTGGAATTTGAAAAGAAGTCATGAGAAAGACTTGAAGAAGTCATAAAAAGGACTTGAACTTTACTGCAGTTATTTTCTTCATCTCAATTCCATATAAAATTTCCGTTATCTTAAAGGGAAGTTAAAATCGCGTATGGCACCACAAAAACGTATTGTCGAATATCTTTCATTTGAAGGGTCACAGTTAAGGATTTCATCCGCTTCGCTGCTCGGTAGCTTTCATTTGAATGGTCACACTTCAGTAATTGACCCAAAGACTTGCCTCAGCCAAAAACAATTTGGGGGCTAGTGACACTTTTACAGGTAGAGCCACTGTACAGCATAATAAACGGTAACACGTGAAAGTACTTCGCAACGTAGCCTTTAGTGTGTGAATGATCAACCTCAACAAATTAATTCACACATTCACAAATTAACACATTGTCCCAAGCCTGGGATTCTGGGGATTTCAAAAGAAAACGTTTCACAGATTTGACTTTCATTCTGTATCTTTTCATAATGGTTCTCCATTCGTCAGGTTCTAAAGGTTTGCGCAAGCAAGAGGACAGGTGACGAGAATTTTATCACGTGCATGCGGCACGCCCTGGCCCGTTACTATGGAGACAACCCAGTAGGGTTGGGTGGGGTGTTTGTGATAGAGAAAGGCAAGGCCAAGATTCATGTTATGGTGAGTCATTAGCTAGCGCTAACTGATGATGATCAAATTGAAAGAGATCCTTACATTTTTTTTTTTATAAATTATAGGCTTTTCCATTCAGGGAGCTACAATATCTGTTTGTTAACTGTAGTATAGACGTGTCTCTTACCCGGTATTAAAGTCGTGAGTAGGGGTTGTAAACTTTACTCCGCACTGTCTCTCTCGTCACCCAGGATCGTAAACACAGAAAAGTAGTAATACTATACCCTAGTAGAAGTTTCATGTTCATGAAAAAGGAGTTTAGCTTCAAACCCCCCCCCCCCACCCTTCCCCCCCCCCCCCCCCTCACAACTCATTTCGGTAAATAGAGACCTTACCAGGTTGGTGTCTCGGAACTTACTCTCGGCAGCCTAAAGTTTAGTTTCTCCTTTCTCCGCGCGCCTCTGCTTTACTGGGCGAAGAGGAAAGCTCCTCTTTAGACGTTTGTTGTTTAACACGCTGACATCAGAATAGGCAAGAGGAAAACCATTAACTTCTGGTCCGTTCCTGATCGCAACGACCAGGAAATCATTGTCCTATTCTCCGCAGTTTCACGATACTTGTTGCAAGAATTTCTTAAAACATCCAAACATTTTATCTTCGTTGATCATTATCTTAATTCTCATGACCTGTTTGTCTGATCAAGTATTAATATTGTAAGGAGAAAATGATGTTGATAATTATTGGTGTTTAACGGTCAAGGTCCCTATTACCTTCTTCTGTTACAGTGTAGTTATAGAACAAAGGTAACTGGTACTTATTTTCTTCTTCGATGTCAACAGCCAAGATTTTCCGAAACTCCACTCAAGACAGACGCTGATGTGAACAACTGGCTGAAGTTTTACGACATGAATTCGCCGTTAGTGTGTGTTGGAGTCTTTGAAAGCCATGATCCTGTGAGTACTGTGTTTCACTTTAACCTTCCTCCCTAGTGATACAAAATATTTAGGCCTTCCTTTCCTTAAGAAATAAACTGATGCCTCAAGCCCTATAGCGTCAAATTTGTTTCTGAATTTTATATTCAAACGAATACCTTTCAGTAAATAAGAACTACGCCGTAATAATATACAACTTTTCGTTGGAAAATTCTTAACTTAATTGTCAATGTTTTGAGTATGTTGAACTTGGAAATTTTTACTGCGGCAACTGACTCGGTTGCTTGGTTAAGGACCGGTTTGGAGTCCGCACTAGTTTCAAACCTGTACCGGTACAGGGTGAACGCTTCACTGGATTGTTCCGTTCATGTAAGGCGTGTAAGTATATCGTGTAAGTTTTATCACGGATCTAAGCAGTGCCGGCACAAAACCTCCACAGATCTAAAGTTAACTACTTCAGTCATGTAGCCGATTAGACTTTGATTGTGTATGGAATCGTAAGGATGTGTCGAATCGACTTGTAACCTCTTGTATTGAATCGAATTTCTATCGAGACCACCGTATAGGGTGTGTTGACGGCGTCCATGTTGGAGAAATATGACATTTATGTAACAAAGGAAAATCATTCTATCGCGTTTCGCTCCTCCGATATGGCCTCTGTGAACACACTCTATACCTCTGTCAAATTGAACTTGTCTTACTTTAGTTCAATTATCTTTTTTTTTTCCCAGGGCTTAGACCTGCGCATTGAACATTTTCACTGCTTCAGTGATCACGGAGAAGGAGGGCATTATCATTATGACGTCACACCTGATGACGTGCACTACACTGGGTTCTTTAGCCTCGCTGAAAAGCTTTACCGAATAGATCGACCGCTGGCCACTCATCACGTGGGAAGAGACTGAAGAATAGCGCTTTTGTTGAGCTGCATTCATTCCTCCGTTTTCAGCTTCTCCAGCTGAAAAATGTTTCGTCTCCGTGTTTCAGGTCCCCTAAAGGTTACTCCAAGTCCAATTATAAAAAAAATCACGAGAAAAGATGATTTGAAGTTAGGGGTATAAAATTTTTTGAATTAACTGATCAAGAAACTAGAGTCTAGTTGTTTACTTCGGAAAAAAATAAAACTAGATATTAATCAAATTTAGAGAAATTAAAGCACTCTTTTAATTGGGTTATCGAATATAATCGCCACCCAGAAAATGATGACACCTGAGAAATTCAATGAGGGGATCCATTGCTCAACAAAATTAAAACCCAACATTGTGTTTTCTGGTGCACTTATGAACTGTCAGAAATGAGTAGGATTTTGGCGTTTGAAGATAATTCAATATTTATTGTAGAGTGCTGTACTGCGGGGATACACAAATAACTGCTCAATTTACGCATAAAATTTTAACCGCAAGGAACAGAGAGGTTTGATACCTTCTGCGAACATGATCACATCTGAGAATGATGTATTTTTCAGTGAGGGACACAGGCATACGCGGAAAAAAGGAAATCCGAGTGCTCCTATCAGGAGTCGAACCAAACGCTTTCCGATTTCTAGTTCTAATGCTCTACCACTGAGCTTTAGGAGACTCGTGGGAACTAAGGCCATTAAACTAGGTTCATGGGACAAACATCCAGCATACTGCTAGGATATGAATGTCAATGTGTGGCATATGCGCAATGGCAAGTTCAGAATAAAATTGCCTCTATAAGGAAACTCCAATCGTGGGGGTCCAGATTTTAATAAGATTAAAAATCAATATTATGATAGTTATCTTGATACGCTTTTAAACTGTCAGAAATAGCTTTTTTTTCTCATTTACAGATAATCTTGTTGTTTATTCCGGGAATATAAGCTAAAATTATGAAAGCCTTTTTTATCGATTTATCGACGAAGCCCATCTAGAATGGTGGTTCACGTCAACTTTGGGAAAGTTTAAAACAAATAAATGTCTCTTAGAAAATTCAATCATGGGGGTCCTGTTTGTAAAAGAATTAAAAATAACATTTTGAGAGTTATGTTTAGGCACTTTTAAACTTTCACAAATGGTTCCATTATTTTTTGCATTTGCAGATATATATATTTTTTAATTTCCCGTTTGTCTGTTTATTTAGCTGGGGTATATGTTTAACATATACTATACCTCGGGTCTTCTGTTGATCTTCTTTGAAGAACGTTCGATCGTTATTACCACCTTGAGCTATTTGATCTTCATCCCAAATTATTGTTTCCTTTTCACGGTTGTCCTACAAAATATCCCCCACACACTGACAGTTGTTTGCAGTTGATGGTTAAATAAAACTTCAGTTAGCCAATCGCAGGACAATAATACAATTCAACGCAATATCATACCCTAAACTCACCTAACGTTCTTCATAGCTTTAATACATTCTAGTTCGAGCGTGTATAAAGGATTTTGAGTTCAGCAAGACAAGGGTATGTAAGGTTGTTGATCGTTATATTTGTTAGTTATATTATTTCTGTTCCCATAATTATTAAGTATAGTACTTCGCTGACGTGCTGACCAGGTAGTTAATGTCGATGTGTTTAGTCCTAATCTCCGATAACCTTGTGCGTGTGATGGACCAACATCGCAAGACGTAAGAAGCCTGAATAGTTAACTGTACTGTTCACCGCGGTGGACATCTGTTCGGAATGCCGGCCTTAAAGGGGCTTTGTCACGGCGATTTTTTGTATTTTCATCAAAACTGATCAAATACTTGACAAAGAAACTGTTTTGTAACATGAAATAGGTGACACTGCCCCCTTTATCGCCTCAGAAATTCGGTTTTAGTTGTCAAGAAAGTAAAGTTTTCTTCAGCAAAATGTCATCTCAAAATTTCGTAACACTGGAAAATTATTACTGATTCCTGCCTTTACCAGAGCGGCAAATATGTCGTTGAAAGTGCGAGAGAAAGGTCAGCTAGCAGTTTCGTGAAGCCAATAACAGCGTGTAAATTCGGTGAAAGAAGATTCCGTTCCCTGAAACATCCAAACAGATCAAAATGTATTAGCTTGGAAAACAGGAGACAACGTTTTAAGAATTTTGCTGAAATGTTCCAGTTTGATTCCCCGGTTAGTTGTTTCATCACGCGAAAAGCGACGACGCGTTTAGCTTGCAAGAGGCCATTTTTTATTTTATTATCTGTTATTAACCCGCGGTCAGGATTTAAGATTGCTTGGAACACTATTCCCGGAGGAAATGGCAAACGAAAGTTAAGCATCTAGCGCACCACCTAACACTGACTTAGAACGCCTCCAAAATTAGGCCAAGTCCCATTGTCTTAAACCACTTTTCACTGCGTTCCTTGCTCGCACTTTAAAACAGGGGTACCCTAGGAGAACAAGAAACTAAAATAGTTCAAATATTCTTCATTCTTCATAGTTTGACTGTATCTGTTCTGATTCTTTCGCTGAAAATTTAAATTGCCGGAATTTTATTTCCCCGAATTTACGTTCTGTTGTTGATTTTCCGAAAATGTTAGCTAGCCTTTATCACACTTTTAAGGAAAGACGTATTTGCCCCTCCCAAAACAAAAGGGATCAGTTTTTCAGTGTTGCGAAAGTTTGAGGTGACCCGTTTCGCTAAAGAAAACGCTAGTTTTTCTTCACAATTTAGTCTGAATTTCTGAATTTCGGGTAATGTCATTTCGAACAGATATTCCACCGAGAAAAGGAAGATTTTTTCCCTTAGGCTAGACATCCATATTGGGAAAGGCCTCGAAATTTCCTGCAACAAAGTATTTTAGCAAGAAATTGGACAATTAGTTTCAAGCTTCCAGGGTGCAAATGTCACTTTTGACTTGTAATAATAATAAAAATTGACAGCCGGCATTTCAGTTCAACATTCTAACTAATGCGTCGACATTTTGAACCTACCTACAACAGAGTTTACTCATTGCACGAGTCAAGGTCGAGTCAGGTTCCGTTTCTTCTGAATTCTTTTCCCTTTTGCTTCGTTTTTGTCTTGACCAAAGGCTGAGATTGTGATTCTTGCTGTCATAATGATATGCCAACTGATGTTCGAAGCTACGGTGTTCGAGGAGTATCACTAAATAGATTATCTCCTTTGATACTTGTCTCGTTTTCTTCTTGCTGCGAATATCAATTTTGATTGCAAACTTCCTTCAGTTTGATTAAAAGAAAATTCGCTTTGATTTATTTTGTGATTTTTCATTTTTTTTATTTTTCTTGAATTATTTTTTTCATTTTTTTTTGGTTTCATTTTTGATTTCCCAAGTTTGTTTTTGATTTCTAAAATGAGTGTTTGATTTCCAAAATTTTTCCATTTGATTTCTAAAATGAGTGTTTGATTTCCAAAATTTGTCCGTTTGATTTCTAAAATGAGTTTTTTTGATTTTCAGAATTTGCCCGTTTGATTTCTAAAATGAGTGTTTGATTTCCAAAATTTGTCCGTTTGATTTTTAAAATGAGTGTTTGATTTCCAAAATTTGTCCAATTGATTTCTAAAATGAGTGTTTGATTTCCAAAATTTGTCCGTTTGTTAAAATGGGGTTGACAGACATGCGCAACTCCCACTGTGTGTCCGTTGTGTCAGATAAAAGCCTTTACAGATTTGCTTTAATAGGCATGTCTTTAAGCGATTTTCCTTTTGTATAAGAGATTCTTCCCTTTAGATCAAAGTGTGATAGAACCGCTCTGCTTAATGGTGTTTGTCTTGATCGTGAGTGGGAATTCTCAAATATATTGAATGGTCTGAATGGAGCCGGTTTCTTACTGATCACTCTGAGCCGTAACGACCCGGGGGGGGGGGGGGGGTACTCCCCGGAATTCTTGGTGGAGGTGTGCCACCCGGGTCTTCAAATCCCGACCCTATTTCAGACCTAAACATGCCATTTTCCACACCCGTTTTCAGACCTGACCTCTAAAATTAATACCCGTTTTCAGACCTGATAATTATGCATCAGTGCCGAACGGAAGTTGACGCAAGGAGTAAAAGTAAGCTGGAATGACATAGTTAATCTATTTCTTTTTCTCGCTTTCAGTTAGTCGTTCCAGTTACTTACTGAGAAGAAAAATATGTTTGTAAGCTTTCGTAAATGTTCCCCGCCCCAAAAACCCGACCCGATTTCAGACCGTAATTGTCAAAATCTATACCCTATTTCAGACCAAAACGGCTCAAAAACCATACCCTTTGGGGCGGCACATACCTATATACCTTATATAGGGGAGTACCCCCCCCCCCCGGGCGTAACGACTAGGTTTTGATATGCCATTGTGTATGCTAGCTCTGTGGCATTTGTTAAGGTTTATCTTCAAGATTTCAGGTAGTGCTAAATAAATGTTATCTGTGAAGATACAGGATCCGTGGATTTCTTAAACCGTGAATTAATGCTTAGTATTTTATCTCGCCGCGTGAAGATTGAAGATTGTTTGTATAACACGGATATGAGTGTCTAACAGATTCTCGTCTTTAAAAAGCTGATACCATTGTTGTCTCTCGCTTTCGAGAGCTATAGCTTCGTTGTAGCGCTCTCTTTTAGCTCTCTGAGTTGCTTCTTATCTGAAAAACAGCTATTGTGTTCTTAGAGCTGACACTTTTATGTACCTCCATTATTTTGTGGCTTAACTCGCATCCGCAGCTGACTCGGGGGGGGGGGGGGTACTCAACAGATGCTTGGGTAGGGAGGTGCGGCCAGGGCATTCAAACCCTGACCCTATTTAAGACACAATTCTCTCATTTCCCTATCCCGTTTAAGACAGAATTCAAAATTTTCAGACCCTATCTAAGACATTTAACCCAAAATCATACCCTGTTTAACACTAGAATGAAATAAGAATACACAGGAGCTCCTGGAATACACTAGTTTCTTGTTTTAGCCATTAGGTCATGTAGCGATACCCTGTTTAAGGCAGAAAGTGATGAAATAGATACCCCGTTCAAGAAAAAACACCCTGAAAACCATACCCTATCGGGCCGCACGTCCCCGTTAAGGTCATGTAAGGGAGTACTCTTCCCCCCGGGAGCTGACTGCAGGAGCTTGAGCTCAAATGACGAAATTAAAATCAAACGGCAAACTTGGAAATCAAACACCATTTTAGCAATCAAACGGACAAATTTTGGAAATCAAACACTCATTTTAGAAATCAAACGGACAAATTTTGGAAATCAAACACTCATCTTAGAATTCAAACAGGCAAATATTGGAAATAAAAAAAACTAACTTTAGAAATCAAACGGACGAGATTTTTAAAATCAAAAACGAAACAAAATAAATCAAAGAGAGGAATCTCGTTTGAGAATTAAATAATAACATAAATCAAAGCAATTTTTTTTAACAAAATGAAGGACGTTTGCAATCAAAATAGATATTTGCAGTAATAAGAAAACGAGACAAGAATCAAAAGCAGATAATTTTTTTCATGATACTCCTCAAACACCGTTCGAAGCATTAAACATGAACGAGATATTGTTGTCAACGCGATCGCGAGAATTCATTGTAGGTAGCAAATTAACCCCAGTCCTCCTTCATTAATTCTCGCCATCTATAATTTTCCTGAGAGTTTGTCCAGTGTTGTTGGTGACTAAAGCTTCAGTCACTATGTCTTGTGAAACCCACGTGGAAGGAAAATTAAAAATTCCTATGGCCGTCTACATTTTGCCCACGAAGGGGAAAGATTCTATTCTATGTTATCCTGACTGTTCTTGGCTTTGGACACAACAAGATGCCGCTTGAGTCAGGCAGGTAATACTTCATCACCGTCTGCTTTTTAGTCGTGAAAATGGGATCTCTGCATGCTTCAGGTGCATTTAACTACAGGTCTTAATCTTCCTAGGAAATTTATGAACACTAACGGATGTGGTATATCTTTCACAGTATAACAGCGAGTCACAACAGTAATGGCTCTAGCGATCGATAACGAAAAATGTTGCAAACGTGAAAGTTATTTTTTCCGTTTATCACTGGCACATCACTATAAAAAAGAGAATAACAACCATAAGACATAAAAAGAAAGAAAAAAGAGAGAAATATTAAAGTTGGACCCTGACTCGAACTTGGCTCGTGACTCGAACTTGACTCGGGCTCGAGCTTGACTCGTGCTACGAGTAAACTCCCTACAACATAGGCCTTACGTAAATATTTGTACATGTTTTTCAGATATGGCGGTAATTCGCGTTCTTCTTCTGTGCTTCTTCCTGTGGGCCAATACGCGATGTAAGTAACTTTTACGAACACCTGGCTTGCAGTTTCCCATCAATTGAAAACTAGATCATGCTGTAAGACACGACTTTAATTCAGCTAGAGAAGTGGATATTATTTTAAGACTCGATCTTCCCATTGTTTGTAACTAGCTTGCCAATGTTGCCATTTGGACTTCGAAAATGGAGATCTTGATGGATGGACCATGACTGGCACGGTTTTTAACAACCAACCAACCTATGGTGACAACCCTACAGCTCGTAACAGAGGACAGCCTGCAAAGCAGCAGGGCAACTGGTGGATCGGAGGTTTCGAAGACCGACCGTGCCCAAAGGCAAAAGCAGGAAAGATACAAGGAGACGGCCCTCAAGGAACCCTTACCTCGCCGCCGTTTTATATCGTTGGCAGAGGGATAATCTCTTTCCTGGTTGGTGGAGGCTGTGATATAAATAGAGTCCGCGTGGAGTTGGTTGTAAATGGCCAGGTGAGTATGGGACGTTTTCCATCAAACCAAAGCGTTCGTAAATTTTGATTTGAAGGGAAATGGTAATGTCGACTCCGCTCCAAAAAATAGGCACTCGAAGGTGTGCATGTGGTTTCAGCTACCACAATGAAAAGTTATTGCCTGTGTTCGAGTGACCCTGAAAAAAAGTCATCATAAGAAAATAAAAGGGAATTTCTTCAAAGATCAATAAATTATATGTAACTGATACATTTACAGTCAGTTTTTTTGTTTGCTTTATTGACTCCCTTTTTGTGCATTTATGAAAAAGTTGCAAAGCTGGGGTGTTACTTCGGTAGGTGTATGTTCTATGTTAGTGGGGTTGCAAAGTTGTTGGGAGGTTATTTTCCAAGGGAAAGAGGGGGATTTTTAGACTGCCATTATACTCTAGGTATCTCTATTTACGTTATTAGAGGTTAAGAATGACGTTTACGGCAAACGGCAAACGCGAGATATAACCACGTGACCCTATATTGCTGCTTGCTATTTTCAGCCTTTCTGTCAAACCGAGTAGTTTTGCGTTCAAATCAAAGGCCAGAATTAGTTTGCACTATTCTTATCTTTGTACTCTTTATTTCAAGAAAACATAAATGTGAATCTCACGTCTGCCGTTTGCCGTAAACCGAGCCGAGTGTTCCTTAGAAGTCCTTCTTTTGATTTACGGTATTGAAGACCTGTGTTTTCCCTCAAAGAACCACAAACTGCCACCTTGAAAATCCACGCATGAGAGATGCGTCAGCCATTTTGAATTACATACAAAGATCTTCCGTACGAACAAAGCCGACTGAGGGCTCGTCAACCTGTCGTGGCACATGGAAAGCGCAGCTATGACGTTTTTAAAATCGATATAAAACCGACAACCGTATGAAATCCGGCGAAGATTGTCGAAAACTACGAGATACAACGAACAAGGGTATCGAACAATAAAAGGCACCAACGCATAGAACAAATATCGACTGCAACTTCGCTAACCCCGTTCCCAGGCCCAAAAGAAAAGGGTAACGCCTGTCACTAAAAGACATCATATTGATCGATTAAAGATCGCCAATAACCTTCGGCATGCCGAACCTTTACGGAAAATGGACTTTCTTTCTTACTTACACTACACGATGACAATGTAGGTTCCAGCTTTGTAAAAGCTGAAACCACAAAAATGGCAAAAAAAAATCTATCTTTCAAGGTTGACTGATCCATCAAACGCTTTTCATTTGATTTCCTTACATCGGTTCCATAACCACGGCATAAATTTGTACAGTTGTGTGCTTCGTGACCTGGCCTATGAATGGGAGTGAGTCTGGGGTAGACGTTGGTTTGACACAAACCTCAATGCTTTTTCATGTAAAATTATAAATCAATAAGCATAACAACAACTTCATCTTCATATGAAAGGCATGCAGAGAGGTTTCTATTTAAGCAAGAGTCAAAACCAACCTTCAGCTAGATAATTAAGCCCTCCTAAGTTGAAAAGTTACCTAAGCATTGTTAATTAAGAAACAATAGTTGGATACTAATTTTAGTTAGGACGGATCTCTGAATCTGGCCCCTGAAAACTAACCTCTAAGAGCGTATTTTTAAATTACAGGTTGTCAAAAAGGTGACTGGTAAATGCACTGAGACGTTGGCTCCTCACAGCTGGGATGCACATGAATTTATCGGTCAGCAAGGTCGCATTCGACTGGTGGATCATGGCTCAGCCGGCTGGCAGCACATCAACTTTGATGACTTGGGTGGCGACATATGTTGCAGCTGCCCCAGCACCCAGCATTCAAAGAAGTACTGAACTCATCAAAACTCGGTTGCATTGCACGGACCGATCGTTAAGTTTCAAGTATAAAAATGGTTGCTTTGCTAGACTACGAGTAGTATATTTTTCTTAGGGAAAGTAAAGCGAGTGAGCCACGCGAGCACGCGCGAAATTTTCCATCTGCGAGGGGACGCCACGCGTGGGAGGCAATTTTCGCGCGCGCTCCTTTGATTCGCTCGCTTTACTGTCCCTATAAAAAATGAGGGACTGATGCTTTGCTAATATAGATAATAGGGGGAAATCATTTGTAACCTTACTGGGAAACAAAAATAAAAGTGATACTTGGCATTAAAGGTGGTTGGCATTTTTCTGCTGATAATTGATGTGGAGATAATTTTTGTTTCCCCTGCAATCAACAGAGTTTAGCTATTGACTTAGTTAACTTGTTCCTTAGTGCCCCTATTTTGCAAAAACGTTGTTTTCCTGAAAAACTACTAGCCACTTTGTGAACAGTTTTTACGTTTTTTAAGTTTTTCCTGAAAGTTGTTGTCATGTATGCACGCTCCCCCGGAGGGGGAGGGGGTACTCCTGAAAATTTTCGATAGGGGTGTGCCGCGAAGGTTCTCGAACCCTGACCCTATTTAAGGGTAAAGGAAGGGAAAACGAATACCCTTTTTAAGGACCGAACCCGAAAAATGACACCCTACTAAAGAGACCCAAACAACGGCTAATGTGCACGGATAAACACAAATCTGTATCTCTATCTCTCGCTTTTCTAATACTTTAGCGGACACTTCAGTTTTAAAAATACCCTATTTAAGGACTGAGAACCTCAAAAACCACACCCTATCTCGCGGCACGTACCTATATAGCCCATATATGTGAGTACCCCCCCCCCCCTCCCCCCGGGCACGGTTGCGTTTTTTATAAGAAAATACGCTGGTTTTATCCAATATTTCTGTCATTTTGGAACCTTTGATCCTTATCAGTTACGTTATTATTACAAAAAATTAACGCAGCATGAAATATAAACTAATGAATTTAAAAATTCGCATAAATGTTTCTGCATCATCAACACGATTTAAAAGTTGCATTTATTTTTGTGATCGTTAACTCGTATTAATTTCAGTTGTAAGCATTAAGTGGTGTTAATTTTTGTGAGCGTTAATTTTCCAGACATTAAAGCTACGAATAATGACACCCTTTTTTAGCGTCACTATGAACAACCAAGAAATATATTTGTATCGATGAAAGCTTTAAAATAATGGTTCAGTTTCGTTAACAATAACCAAACTAGTGCACAGAAAGGTTCTTTCTCAAATATTTAAGCAGTTTTGTACAAAATTCAGAAAAATGTCTATGACAGTGCTCCTTTGATAACATGGAGCGCAATTTCTGCGACTTTAATTCCATGATTATAACCTCAAATTTTTTTCGATTTAGTTACCGATTTCGGAATGCTTCGGTTTCTAGCTTTGGATTCTTCCTTTGCAAGTTTAGCTTAGAGTGCTTCGTTTTCGAGCTCAAGGGTGCTTAAGTCCTTGTTTTCGAGTGCTTCGTACTTTGCAATACTACCGGAAACCTTGTAAAAAAAATTTTGATGCTAGAAACATGACTTTCGATAATACCAAGCTGAGAATACACACTTTAGCTGGAAGTAGCTGGAAGTAGCTGAGTTCGCTACAAACTGCGTCATGTTATTATAGCAAATAATGATGACCTTGATACTGAGCTGGTCTGCCACTGAAGGCCTTCCCAACTGCTTACAACAAACTACAAGCAAGACAAATCACCCTTGAGGCGAGACCGCGAGGTACAGTAGAATGCAGTGCGGAGCGTTCGACTGGAACTAGTTCAGAAAACAGCCTTGAAACAATCGCTAGGAACGTGCGCAACCGGCGAATTACTGACTGAACTTAACCTGACAAACGCGCTCTAAATGATCGCGCTTTGACGTCAATGCAACAAATAAAATCATCACTATTAAGGTAATAATGTAGCATATCATCACCAAGGTGATAAATGGCAGATGTAACCCCTGAAAATTGCTGATAGGCAGCAAAACCTTCATAACAAGTTTGTATTAATTTTGTGGTAGTACAACAACTGAAACCGCCTCGTCCGTTCAAAGATGCTCAGAAAACTCGTCTATCTTAATTTTCTTCTGGTGTTCAACCAATCCAGAGTGCTAGGGTTTCAACCAGTCACTCTAAACGACCATTTTCTGGTCGACAGTACTTTTAAAACGGTTTTTATCGATGATTGGCTCAGCTGCATCCAGATATGTGATGCCGAACCAAGATGCGTCTCCTACAACTTCAGAAAGGCGTCAGGAGCTTCAGGTCTGTGCGAATTGAACTTCTGTGGACTTGGAGACTCATTGGAACTGGATAAATCCCTCATGTACTCGCAATCGTTTGTATTTCAGCAGATAAGAGAAGGCAAAGTAAGTCAGTTGGCGTTGCAGCTGTTTCTTGGCTTTCCTAGGCCGATTTAATTTTAAACGTCGAATATAAATTAGAGAATGTTTCCGAGTCAACTTGAATACGTTTTACATATCAATAAGGATAAGAGCCAGAAGTTACGAGAAACGTTTTGATGTCTAAAACATTGTTTCATTTTGTTTGAGCTTGAATCTTATTATGTGAGGAAGATGCACCAAAGGTGGTCCCATTACAGTTAACTAAACACCACCTTGCAGTCGCTGTTGCATTAACAGAGTATATTGGAAGACTATATATTGGATAAAAGTTACATTTATTTTGTGCTGTTGTTTTTTTTTCTAATAAAGATCGGTTTTGATAAACATTTACAAATGAAACTTAACGATAACAACGTAACACGACGTTTCGACGATTTCATGTCATCATTGTCAAATAAGAAGCAATTAACATTTATATGTTGTGGTTCAATTTTATCCTTCAAAAATTACAGCGAGATTTAAGGCTCGACGTTTCGGAGTCATCTTGACTCCACTATCAAGAGAAAAAATTTTCAGCTCTAGCCTATTTAAATGTCCGCGTTCACAAACTGATTTTTTCTCTTGATAATGGAGTCAAGATGACTCCGAAACGTCGAGCCTTAAATCTCTCTGTAATTTTTGCATCTCTTTGCTTCAGCAAATCCGTTTTAATTAAAAGCTTCATTTTATCCTTGGTTCAAGTTTTATTTTCCTTTGTTTTTTTACATGGTATTGTATGATAATGTGTATAAAACAAAGAAAAATATACATTCCAATTCCACTTACGATTTACCTTTGCTTTTCACTTTCATTTTCGCTTTTTTTAGCCTAGCTATGATTAATATGGCTATGTAATATATTTTAAGATTTACTGTAGCTCTGCCATTAATCTTGGTCCCATGTGTATACTTTGTTGTAATTACCTAACTGAGGGAGCCCATTCCTTATAAGCCCGGTGGCTTCCCTTGGGCTTCCTTGCCATTAGTGTTTAAATGATTAGTTTTTTTTCGTTTCCTTTTGTTGTTGTTGTTATTTAAGTTATTTGTTGCTGTTTTATTTCAAAGGATGGATGTAATGATTGTAGTCGCGATCACGAGGGATCCGAGATGGCACGTATCTCATAAGTAAAAACCGCTGTATCATAACTGACTACACCAGGAGGCATCTGTTGGGCCAGTGTCACGCATCTGTCATACTATATTTCATTTTACAATCACTGTCAAAATTCCTGCACGGTGATTGGCTCGTAGCTACTGTCTACAGGAGTACAGACAATAAAAATAATGTCAGATTAACGAGCGCGCTTTCTCAACGGAAAATATAGCCTATTTTGCTCGTACTTTTTCCATATTATTGTAAAACTTGGCAGTAAAACCACTCGCCTGCGGGTCGTGGTTCCACTTGAGTTTTTGAACATTTTATGAGGTCATTTTATGGTCTATAACAGTATAGACCATAGAAAACTTCCATTGATTTGTTAAATAGATGATGGGTGAATTTATCCCTCGTAATATCGTTGCAGAAGAACCAACTTTCAAGTCAGGGTTTACCATGCCTGATTTTATGTATTTTCAAGCGATCAAGGTGACTTTTACACTGGGTTCTTCAGCCTGGCTGAAAAGCTTTACCGAATAGATCAACCGCTGGCCACACATCACGTGGGAAGAGACTGAAGAATAGCCCTTTTGTGAAGCTGCATTCATTCCTACGTTTTCAGCTTCTCCAGCTGAAAAATGTTTCGTCTCCGTGTTTCAGGTCCCCTTAAGGATACTCCAAGTCTGTAGGCCAATTATAAAAAAAATCACGAGAAAAGAAGATCTGAAGTTAGGGGTATAAAATTTTTTGAATTAACTGATCAAGGAATCTAGTTGTTTAATTCGGAAAAAAAACTAGGTATTAGTCAGATTTAGGGAAATTAAAGCACTTTTTTAACTGGTTTAACGAATATAATTGCCTCCCAGAAAATGATGACACCTGAGAAATTCAATGACGGGATCCATTGCTCAACAAAATTAAAACCCAACATGGTGTTTTCTGGTGCACTTATGAACTGTCAGAAATGAGTAGGATTTTGGCGTTTGCAGATAATTCAATATTTATTGTAGAGTGCTGTACTACGGGGATACACAAATAACAGCTCAATTTACGCATAAAATTTTAACCGCAAGGAACAGAGAGGTTTGATACCTTCTACGAACATGATCACATCTGAGAATGATGTATTTTTCAGTGAGGGACACAGGCATACTCGGAAAAAAGGAAATCCGAGTGATCCTATCAGGAGTCGAACCTAACGGTTTCAGATTACTAGTTCTAATGCTCTACCACTGAGCTATAGGAGATTCGTGGAAGCTAAGGCCATTAAATTAGGTTCATGGGACAAACATCCTGCATACTGCTAGGATTTGAATGTCAATGTGTGGCATATGCGCAATGGCAAGTTCAGAATAAAATCGCCTCTTAGGAAACTCCAATCGTGGGGGTCCAGATTTTAATAAGATTAAAAATAAATATTATGATATTTATGTTGATACACTTTTAAACTAAATGTAAATATATGAAACATATATTTGAACTGCGCGGATAAAAGATCAAATAGAAGACTTTTTAAATAGATTAAATAGAACACTGTCAGAAAAAGGATTTTTTTCTCATTCGCAGATAATCTTGTTGTTTCTTTCGGGAATATTAGCTAAAATTATGAAAGCCTTTTTATAAATTTATCGACGAAGTTAACCCATCTAAAATGGTGGTTCACGTTACAAGTCTGTCACGTCAACTTTAGGAAAGTTTAAAATAAATATTGTTTCTTAGAAAATTCAATCATGGGGGTCCTGTTTGTAACAAAATTAAAAATAACAATATTCACCTTGAAAACAGTTTGTAGCTGGTATCTGCACGTATAAGCTTCCTTTTACCGATTAGCCACAATGATTAACAAATGAATACAAACTTAGAATATTCTCTCTCTTCCATACGGGGATAGAGCCGAAAAATTGAAATCAATGATGTCGGGAAGAGGTCGGGTCAAAACATTGTGCAGTATAAACTCCAATATGGATGCTGTAATAAAGATGCGAGATGATCCGAATCAAGACGCACCACAGGAAAGTGGAGTCGGTTAAAAATTATTTGATACAGCAAAATACTGGGGGATTTAAGATAAGGGTAAATTCATAGAGTGAATTAGATTTTTATGAGGCAAATTAGTCAGACAAAAAAGTTCATACATTTAAGATCGAAACACCACCAGGCTCGATCTTTTTTACCGGACCACCTGATGAGAATGTTTACCTGTTGTTACTTTCATTCATCGTATCCTGAAATAAATTCACGCTGCCCGACTAGAAATCATCCCTAAGACCTACTTTCTACGGCCAAAGACTGTCACCTTTTCAAGCAAAGCTCACAATATGCAACCCTTAGTCTCTGCCCGAGTAACTGAAAATTACCCGTTTAGCTCAAAAGAGAACTAGGTAGGGAGCATATAAGACGAGGCAGCGCAGCTGCACTCGTAAGACTTTTTCCCTCACTAGACTTAATGATGTCCTCAGGAAAACTTTGCTTCAGGAAGCCAAAGCTAGGTTTAATGTTTTTCTTCTGAGCTACTGTAAGAGCGCGCCGAATTCAAAGCGAGTTCGTTGTGCTGTTTATACACGTCTGAGGGAGAATGAGGCTGGCTGAGCAAAACAATGATTAAAGGAGTCCATATGGGGGAGTGGAGGGAGGCAGAAAAACATTTTCTGCCTTAGAAACGACTACTGGTGACCCTTGTATTCTATCTCCTGAAATTTGATGGGAAATGCAAACAAACAAAAATACCTATATGTTAAGAAAATTTAACAAAAACGGGAGATTTCTGAGGGTATGTTCTTTTAAAGCCAGAGAGCAAAGCTACCGAAAGAGAAATGAAGTGCCCCAAAATAAAAGTAACGCCTGTGTACTAAAATGCAATGCTTAAAGTATGTCACAACTAACCCTTGGGCGTCTTGTTAGGACTGGTCGAAGCTTAGCAGTAGGTTCTTCAAAGCTAGGAGTTTTAAGAGCACCAGTCACGAACACGTTCATTTTTTTATCCTTTTTAATAGCTTTTTTGTGGCTTAGCCATCATCACTACTACAATGCATCCCCTTGTTTACAATAGCAGATTTATATTTCACACCACCCTGAATTGTAGCGAGCGTCAGCATACCAGCTGGGTAGGCATTTCCAACCGTAACACCAACAAGTGCCTCCTGACTCGTATTTAAAGGATGAAAACGCCTCGCAGTTTTTCCAATATTCGGTGCCTGCTGGATCATCCCCCATGCAGTATTCCTTGCATCGCTGGTGGCACATGGACTGCTCGTCCTGGGGGACATTTGTTATGAACTCCCAGTCGTTGGAACTCGCGGTCTTACCATACAGAGGACGGATTACTGCACCTTTCGTGTCGCAGGTTGCCAAACCACATTCCCCTATGAGAAAAAAAAATTAGAAAAAGGTTAAAGCAATAACCTTAGTTATCAGTGGTCTCATTTTTAGAGCAGCTAGATGCTCAAAAGCACGGACGTAGGGACAGGGATGCTGCGACGTTTGGCGGGAAATCGGGCACCCATGCTCGGGACTCCAAAAATAAAAACAAGCTCTCGGAGACAGCACACTGTAACTATTTCATTGTGGGCAAGTTTTACGTGAAAGGATGTGAATTTAAAACCGGCCAATGACGTTCTGCTATCATGTGTGCATTATCAACTAACGACTGACCCAGCAGAGGTCAGTGTATCAAACGACCAGTGACGATACTGAAAAATTCGTGGTGTATTACAATAGAGGAGAGAAAAAAAAAATTAAAAAAAAAAGTGACTTGCGGTTGCTGCCAAAAAACGTAAGGTATCAGCAGTGTCTAGTCTCAAAAAGGTAGCAAGTCGTTTGGTAAGTTGGCTGATAAAGGCCTTGGGGTGACGTTTCAACTCTGCCACTAACCAATATGACGATTGCCTATAATAACTGACCGACATGTATCCATTTACGTTTGGCTCTCACCAGTGACGCAAACACAAGCGGAAACATCTCGAGTGTCTGCATCGCGCACAGTGATTTGTTTGAGCTATTGTTAAAACAAGGTTTTTTTGTCATTTATAGTTTAACTGGCTGACGGAAAACAGTAATCTACTTATTTTATTCATTGAATGAAATTTGATTAATTTGATTTGTATTTGGAGAGCTCAAGTTCATGGAACCTTTACTCTCCCTTTTCTTTCGCGTTTACTTACGTCTTTGGCCAAAACCAAGCTTAACTATTTCTAACGTTGGTGATTTTCTCTTACCAAGAGTCACAAGGGACAACACCAGTACCAAGATGACGTTAAACACACTGACAGATATATGGATTTTCCTGCAAAAAAATAAAGAGAGACTACATATTGTCACTAGAAAAAATTGAAAATTTACATCAATCTAAAAACCATGTAAAAAACCCATATATCGAGCAATGAAAAATGCAAATTGCCGATGCAAATGAACCACAGGAGGACGCATAAGGGACAAGACAGATTCGCTGAGGGGAACTGACTCAGCGCGGGCAGCGAAGAAGAAGGAGACACGAGGAAATCACAGAGCAAAGACAAAAGACAACATCACTTTGAATCAACTGTCCACCCAGCCCTAGCTTCGCGAGGTTTTGCGAGTCACGTATGTCTAGTTCGATTTAAGCGCGAAAGGCATACAATTGAAGAGTCCCTTAAAATGAGAAACAAAATCCCCATTGTCTTCTAAAAAGTCAACCATAACAATAGGCAAAGTTTAATAACTGATGATAATCTGAAATTAGAAAACGAGGAAAAGGCAAAATACGGCCCTCACCATCCTCGGGGACCCAGGGGCAGATAGTTGGGTCTAAAGGAAGTCGAAGCGGCTAGCTAGTTTAGATGGGCCCTCACCGGCTCGCGCTAGTAATAAGTTAGTTTACGTGTTTTCGTGGCCATCATCAGACAGACCAAAGCTGGCAAGATTCTTATCTTCTCCGGAATTGAAAGAAACTGGTAGGAAAAGCGAGAAAACCCGAACGGTTTAGGAAAGTAAACATCTCAGTTGGCAAACCCCATGCACAGGAGCTAACGGAAAACTAGCTGAAAACAAAAACTGTTTTGAAAGGACAATTGGTAAGATAACTTGCTGCCGCAACTGAATGAGAAAACAAGCTTTGAAGATTAGTTTTTTGAAACCATCTAAAGAACGTGGACTTTATGGAGCCCCGAAAGTGAGCAACTAGGTCATCAAAATTGTATTAAAGCCTAAATAGCTAAGCTAAAACCTAAATACCTCAAAATTTAGAAAACACTCACTTTGACGAAGGACACTCAAGTCTTGATCTGAAGTAACTGTTCCTTGATCTCGGGTTTTTAATCTCCGTATCCTCTGCAGTCCTCTGCAATAAGATGGCTCAAAGCAAAGATGTTATCCAATTTATGTCTCTCAGTATCCATGGCATCAGCCTTTACTTCGTTCTTTGGTATTTCTATTTTAAGTTTTCGTTTTCCCTTGACATTGAACTTGCTTGAGGCCAGCCGTGCATTTTTTTGCAGCTCCAATTTTGCTAAGCCACACAGGATGTTTTTGATTAATTCTCTGACCCTGATGCGATGCAAATGAAAAAAATGCTGTTCTCTGAGCACGACCTTTTTTAGCGCTTCTTTGTTTCATCGTTTTCCTTTGACATTGAACCGGCTGTGTTTACACTTTGGCATTTATCTAGGTAAACATTTACTGACTAAACCTTGGTACATTTGTACAGTGTTTATACTGGCTGAAATAACCGAGGTAAACCTGTCATCAATCAAGATCACGATCAAATCGAATGGGCGACATATTCTAAAATCCATGCATAAAATACCCGCGTTTATAAGAGAAGCTGTGACTCTTGTAGTCCTCGCGTTTTTTATTTCCCCTTGATCTTGAGCTGCAAACTCAGGTCTCAAGATTTCAGTGGCTCTTACTTTTGCAGCACCTCAAGAGGTCGAGGGTGGCGTTTACCATGGTATCAGTTGGCGTTTACACACGCAAACTATTTGCCTAGGTAAGTAAACTCCAATACCTCAAGCGCTCAAGGGTAAACACAGCGTAAGCGTGCATTCTCTTGTAACTCCATGTTTACGTAGCAACGTATGGGGAAAACACTTGTTTAATGTTAACGGGGTGCTTCTGTTTCTGGCATACCATTGCTATCGTCCGTAAAATTCAACTGAAACAAGCGCCATACTCCGTCTAAACGAACAAAACCAAGCGCTAAACCCCCCTCTAAAGAAATACGTAAGAAAGTTCTGTAAAAGTTCAAAATTCTATAAGATAAAGAATTCCATTATGCAGAGATATTAAGATCATACAATCGGATTATACTAATGACGGCTAAACCAGTGTCCATAAAAAGCCCTAAGTATAAAAGCATATAGACACGTATTTCAGATATCCGCGCTAGCGACATTTCTTTCACAGTCTAATGATTGCTCTATCTTGCTACTGAAACGGCGTTCGCGAACCTCTGACGCATGCATGCATGTACCGATCGTAAGAGTTCAAACGAGATCTGTGTCCTGAGCCAAGTGATTACAACACGATAAGGCTCGGTGCCTTCTGAGCTATCTTGTCTGCGAGATGCTTTAATAATAATAATAATAATAATAATAATAATAATAATAATAATATAGCTTTATTATTGTGTCGCAAAAGGAATGTACCTGAGGGGAGAAGTCCCCTCTACTAATAGTGGACACCTAACTAAATAGTCTATTTTAACTCTAGCTAAAAAAGAAAGAACTACAATATATTGAAATTGACATCGTAAACCATATTAAAATATAAAAAATTTCATATATCAATTGTAAAACTCATGTAAACGACATGTGATGTGCCCATATACAATTGTGAAAAAACTAATAAGATACTGACTTAAAAAAGCTTTAAGATATTCACATCTAAACAATATAAGAAAATAATAGCGTGAATGATAAAAAGTAAGGAACGCTAAAAACGATAAAAGGTATTTAAACAAATAGTTTCGCGCGGGTCGAGTCGCATTGTTTGTTCACTTTCGGCTTTAGGTCGCGAATAAAAATTATCTCCAAGATCAAGCAGTCGAGTTTGTTCTGACACTTTTTTCAGAATTTTGAAGAATTCTAAGAATTCTACCCAAAGAATTCTACCTAAAGCCATTGCCGACTCACTGATCCAAAAGGGCCCTAGGCTCGCACACCTGTATGGATTACCGAAGACACATAAGAAGAAACTAGCGGTGCGTCCAATCCTGTAAGCGACAGGAACTTACAAATATAAACTTGCTAAGTGGCTGGATAGAAAGTTACAACCTTTGTCCTTCAATGACCACACCGTTAGTGACATCTTTTCGTTTGCTGATGATCTACATGGGATGAAAATCGACGAACACGATATTTTAGTGTCATACGATGTTTCATCTCTTTTTACAAACGTGCCAGTGGATGAGACAATCGAAATCCTGGCGGAGAAAGCTTTCAAAGACGATTGGTTCAACAAGGAATACGACCTTAACATCACAAAAACCAACCTTATAGAGTTGTTAGAGGTTGCTACAAAAAATCAGCTTTTTCAGTTAGAAGGAAATCAGTACGAACAAGTGGACGGAGTTGCTATGGGCTCTCCACTTGGGCCACTCATGGCAAATGCATTTATGTGCAATATCGAAGAACAATTGACAAACCAAAACAAGATGCCTGCTTTCTATAAACGCTATGCCGATGACACCCTCAGCAAAATGCCCGATGTTTCATCTGCCTCTGAATACTTGTCGACACTGAATGAAATCCACCCCTAAGTCAGTTTCACAAAGGAACTCGAAGACAACGGTAAACTTCCCTTTCTTGGAATGGTGATTATCAGAAATGGCCCCCGACTTGACACGAAGGTCTACAGGAAACCAACCGATACTGGGCTTTTTTACTGCACTACCAAAGCCATGAAATACAAACATTCTCTGCTGAAAACAATGTTAAACCGGGCGTTCAAACTCTCTTCGAATTGGCATTTTTTCCATAGGTGCCGGGACGTCTTAAAAGGGATTTTTTTATCGCTTTAGTTTTTTCACAATTGTATATAAGGACATGCTAATGTTTACTTCTCATCGTGAACTTGAAAATGACCGTCGGACGGTCGAAACATCGTTCTCTTTTAGCATTAACTTTTATGGTTAAATTTTTCGAAAAAATAAAACAAAACAAAACAAAAAAAAACTTGCGAAAGTCTTAACAGACTCGCTCTTTCAATTGGAAGAGTTTCGTACAATTCGTGCACATTTTAGGCATTGTAATGGTATAAGTAAATCATATATACATGTATGTTACAGTTTATAGGTAAATTGTTCTGTTGTAATGTGCTGCTATATTATAATTTTTAATAGTTGTGAAATTAGCATGGAGATAGTTTCAATATAACGACCGATGTTATTAAAAAAATTAATTCAATAAAGTTTAAATCAATTGTCCAAATTTGTGTCCATTCCTCTCTATATTACTCTATATTTTATGGTGAGGCGATCGGCGATCATTTGCAGTCCAATCTGGGGATCATTTCCCGTCCGGGGATCATTTGTGGTTTAATTTGGGTATTATTTCCGGTCCGGGGATCATTTGCGGGCCTGTACAGAACTTTCTTACGTATTTCTTTAGAGGGGGGTTTAGCGCTTGGTTTTGTTCGTTTAGACGGAGTATGGCGCTTGTTTCAGTTGAATTTTACGGACGATAGCAATGGTATGCCAGAAACAGGAGCACGCGGTTAACATTAAACAAGTGTTTTCCCCATATGTTGCTACGTAAACATGGAGTTACAAGAGAATGCACGCTTACGCTGTGTTTACCCTTGAGCGCTTGAGGTATTGGAGTTTACTTACCTAGGCAAATAGTTTGCGTGTGTAAACGCCAACTGATACCATGGTAAACGCCACCCTCGACCTCTTGAGGTGCTGCAAAAGTAAGAGCCACTGAAATCTTGAGACCTGAGTTTGCAGCTCAAGATCAAGGGGAAATAAAAAACGCGAGGACTACAAGAGTCACAGCTTCTCTTATAAACGCGGGTATTTTATGCATGGATTTTAGAATATGTCGCCCATTCGATTTGATCGTGATCTTGATTGATGACAGGTTTACCTTGGTTATTTCAGCCAGTATAAACACTGTATAAATGTACCAAGGTTTAGTCAGTAAATGTTTACCTAGATAAATGCCAAAGTGTAAACACAGCCGGTTCAATGTCAAAGGAAAACGATAAAACAAAGAAGCGCTAAAGAAAGTTATGCTCAGAGAACAGCATTTTTTTTTCATTTGCATCGCATCAGGGTCAGAGAATTAATCAAAATATATATCACCATGGCTATGCCATGGTGATATATCGTTGCTTGTCCGCTCCGGACGTGTTGTTAACCGCTCCAAAGTATTTCGACAAACTTAAAAAACATCCTGTGTGGCTTAGCAAAATTGGAGCTGCAAAAAAATGCACGGCTGGCCTCAAGCAAGTTCAATGTCAAGGGAAAACAAAAACTTAAAATAGAAATACCAAAGAACGAAGTAAAGGCTGATGCCATGGATACTGAGAGACATAAATTGGATAACATCTTTGCTTTGAGCCATCTTATTGCAGAGGACTGCAGAGGATACGGAGATCAAAAACCCGAGATCAAGGAGCAGTTACTTCAGATCAAAACTTGAGTGTCCTTCGTCAAAGTGAGTGTTTTCTAAATTTTGAGGTATTTAGGTTTTAGCTTAGCTATTTAGGCTTTAATACAATTTTGATGACCTAGTTGCTCACTTTCGGGGCTCCATAAAGTCCACGTTCTTTAGATGGTTTCAAAAAACTAATCTTCAAAGCTTGTTTTCTCATTCAGTTGCGGCAGCAAGTTATCTTACCAATTGTCCTTTCAAAACAGTTTTTGTTTTCAGCTAGTTTTCCGTTAGCTCCTGTGCATGGGGTTTACCAACTGAGATGTTTACTTTCCTAAACCGTTCGGGTTTTCTCGCTTTTCCTACCAGTTTCTTTCAATTCCGGAGAAGATAAGAATCTTGCCAGCTTTGGTCTGTCTGATGATGGCCACGAAAACACGTAAACTAACTTATTACTAGCGCGAGCCGGTGAGGGCCCATCTAAACTAGCTAGCCGCTTCGACTTCCTTTAGACCCAACTATCTGCCCCTGGGTCCCCGAGGATGGTGAGGGCCGTATTTTGCCTTTTCCTCGTTTTCTAATTTCAGATTATCATCAGTTATTAAACTTTGCCTATTGTTATGGTTGACTTTTTAGAAGACAATGGGGATTTTGTTTCTCATTTTAAGGGACTCTTCAATTGTATGCCTTTCGCGCCTAAATCGAACTAGACATACGTGACTCGCAAAACCTCGCGAAGCTGGGGCTGGGTGGACAGTTTATTTCTTCTCGCTCCAGTCTCGCTGCGCTATGAGCACACCATCTCGACTAACCAGAAAGGGACTGCTTGCAGTCTACATCGAGAAACGTAAAACAACTCATTTCGACACAATTCGTGCTTTTGATTGAGGTTTCGTTCCTCGGTAATGATACATGGAAGCAACCCTTCGAAGACGGTCTGAAGAGCGTGATGAAGTCGCACGCGCATTGCTCACGCTCGTATTTATTTTACAAAACTTGGCTTCTGGTTTTCATAGCTGATCATTTAATTCTTTCTAACTAAAAAAATAGGAGTTTCGAGAACACCAGAATAAAATTCGCTTGAGTTTGTTGAAAGACGTATTTCGGGAGCCGTTTTCTTCGCGCGCGCACACAATATTTAGCAGAAAACACATTTTACAGATCGATGTTTGTTGGAAATTACATTGCCTGAACTTCTTTTTCGCTGGATAATTTGCTTAATGCTTGATAGTTTAATATCGTTATGTTTTTCAACAACACCAGTAGGCAAACCGTTAGCAATCAAAGTTGATTTTATCGCACCTTTTTTTTGTTTGAGAGATTTTATTGTTGTCAAATGAATGATAGTGACGCGCATTTTCTCTCGTGCGCATCCACTGGTGCGCGTCCGTATCTATATAATATATCATCATCATGTCAATGATTTTGTCGTTGCATCTATATACCTAGCTATCTGAGCTATCTGCACTTCTTGCCGCAGGAACAAAATCGCTCGCCAAAATTTTCTTAACAAATCCCGGGAATAAATAGGCAAGCTCGCAAACCGGGTCGCTGACGAGCCACGAATACCCGCTCTTTTCCCAAGATCAGCTCGGCTTCGGTAATATCGCTGCATTTTGATAATGCGCCAATCAGCTCGAAACTTCAACACCCCCCCCTCCCCCCCCCTCCCCGGGCAAACCCCAGTTTTGCAGATAAATATTTGAAAGGTTTTAGGTAATAGGTGGTAGCTCTGTGAGAGGAAGTGTCAGGATGTATTCATGTGCCAAGAAGGTTGTAATTTACAGAGCGGAAACTAAGCATGTTGGGATAATTTGTTAAGAATATACTCTTATATAGTAAAATCAGCATTTTCTAGAGACGACTATTACACAACGATGTGAGATTGACCGGTACATTTGTTAATTTGTTATCCGCTCCACAGGATTTGTATCCATTAGCAAACATTTTTGGTATCGTTTATTTAGTCTTAGGAAATTCAATCTTGGGGGTCCTGTTTGCAATAAAATTACATTTTGAGAGTTATGTTTAGGCATTTTTAAACTTCCAGAAATGGTTCCTTCTTTTACATTTCCAAATATCTGTTTTATTTTCCGTTTGTCTGTTCATTTAGCTGGGGTACATGTTTAACAAAATTCATGTTAAGAGTCGGGTTTTCTCTCGATCTTCTTTGAAGAACGTTGTTCGTAATCGCCACCTTGTACTATTTGATCTTCATCCCAAATTATTGTTTCCTTTTCACGGTTGTCCTAAAAAATATCCCCCACACACTGACAGTTGTTTGCAGTTGATGGTTAAATAAGACTTTAGTTAGCCAATCGCAGGACAATAATACAATTCAACGCAATATCATAGCCTAAACTCACCCAAGGTTCTTCATAGCTTTAATACTTTCTCGTTCGAGCGTGTGTAACGGATTTTGAGTTCAGCAATACAAGGGTATGTACGGTTGTTGATCGTTATATTTGTTAGTTATGTTATTTCTGTTCCCATAATTATTTAGTATAGTACTTCGTCGACGTGCTGACCAGGTAGTTAATGTCGATGTGTATAGTCCTAATCTCCGATAACCTTGTGCGTGTGATGGACCAACATCGCAAGACGTAGGAAGCCTGAATAGTTAACTGAACTGTTCACCGCGGTGGACATCTGTTCGGAATGCCGGCCTTAAAGAGGCTCTGTCACGGCGATTTTTTTGTATTTTCATCAAAACTGATCAAATACTTGACAAAGAAACTGTTTTGTAACATGAAATAGGTGACACTGCCCCCTTTATCGCCTCAGAAATTCGGTTTTAGTTGTTCTTCAGCAAAATGTCATCTCAAAATTTCGTAACACTGGAAAATTATTACTGATTCCTGCCTTTACCAGAGCGGCAAATATGTCGTTGAAAGTGCGAGAGAAAGGTCAGCTAGCAGTTTCGTGAAGCCAATAACAGCTTGTAAATTTGGTGAAAGAAGATTCCGTTCCCTGAAACATCCAAACAGATCAAAATGTATTAGCTTGGAAATCAGGAGACAACGTTTTAAGTATTTTGCTGAAATGTTCCAGTTTGGTTCCCCTGTTAGTTGTTCAGCAGTTCATCACGCGAAAAGCGACGACGGGTTTAGCTCGCAAGAGGCCATTTTTGATTTTATTATCTGTTTCTAACCCGCGGTCGAGCTTTAAGATTGCTTGGAACACTCATTCCCGAAGGAAATGGCAAACGAAAGTTTGAGGTGAACCGTTTCGCTAAAGAAAACGCTAGCTTTTCTTCACAATTTAGTCTGAATTTCTGAATTTCAGGTAATGTCATTTTGAACAGATATTCCACCGAGAAAAGGAAGATTTTTTCCCTTAGGCTAGACATCCAAATTGGGAAAGGCCTCGAAATTTCCTGCAACAAAGTATTTTCGCCAGAAATTGGACAATTAGTTTCAAGCTTCCAGGGTGCAAATGTCACTTTTGACTTGTGATAATAATAAAAATTGACAGCCGGCATTTCAGTTCAACATTCTAACTTATGCGTCGACATTTTGAACCTAACTACAACAGAGTTTGCTCATTGCACGAGTCAAGGTCGAGTCAGGTTCCGTTTCTTCTGAATTCTTTTCCCTTTTACTTAGTTTTTGTCTTGACCAAAGGCTGAGATTGTGATTCTTGCTGTCATAATGATATGCCAACTGATGTTCGAAGCTACGGTGTTCGAGGAGTATCACTAAATAAATTATCTCCTTTGATACTTGTCTCGTTTTCTTCTTGCTGCAAATATCAATTTTGATTGCAAACTTCCTCCAGTTTGATTAAAAGAAAATTCGCTTTGATTTATTTTGTGATTTTTCATTTTTTTTTATTTTTCTTGAATTATTTTTTTGATTTTTTTTTTGGTTTCATTTTTTATTTCCCAAGTTTGTTTTTGATTTCTAAAATGAGTGTTTGATTTCCAAAATGTTTCCATTTGATTTCTAAAATGAGTGTTTGATTTCCAAAATTTGTCCGTTTGATTTCTAAAATGAGTTTTTTTTTATTTCCAGAATTTGCCCGTTTGATTTCTAAAATGAGTGTTTGATTTCCAAAATTTGTCCATTTGATTTCTAAAATGAGTGTTTGATTTCCAAAATTTGTCCGTTTGTTAAAATGGGGTTGACAGACATGCACAACTCCCACTGTGTGTCCGTTGTGTCAGATAAAAGCCTTTTCAGATTTGCTTTAATAGGCATGTCTTTAAGCGATTTTCCTTTTGTCTTGATCGTGAGTGGGAATTCTCAAATATACTGAATGGTCTGAATGGAGCCGGTTTCTTACTGATCACTCTGAGCCGTAACGACCCGGGGGGGGGGGGGGAGGGGCACTCCCCAGAATTCTTGGTGGGGGTGTGCCGCCCGGGTCTTCAAATCCCGACCCTATTTCAGACCTAAACATGCCATTTTCCACACCCGTTTTCAGACCTGACCTCTAAAATTAATACCCGTTTTCACGACCTGATAATTATGCATCAGTGAGGAACGGAAGTTGACGCAAGGAGTAAAACTAAGCTGGAATGACATAGTTAATCCATTTCTTTTTCTCGCTATCAGTTAGTCGTTCCAGTTACTTACTGAGGAGAAAAATATGTTTGTAAGCTTTCGTAAATGTTCCCCGCCCCAAAAACCCGACCCGATTTCAGACCGTAATTGTCAAAATCTATACCCGTTTTCAGACCAAAACGGATAAAAACCATACCCTTTGGGGCGGCACATACCCATATACCTTATATAGGGGAGTACCCCCCCCCCCCCCCGGGCGTAACGATTAGGTTTTGATATGCCATTGTGTATGCTAGCTCTGTGGCATTAGTTAAGGTTTATCGGCTTGGATTGACTTCAAGATTTCAGATAGTGCTAAATAAATGTTATCTGTGAAGATACAGGATCCGTGGATTTCTTAAACCGTGAATTAATGCTTAGTATTTTATCTCGCCGCGTGAAGATTGAAGATTGTTTGTATAACACGGATATGAGTGTCTAACAGATTCCCGTCTTTAAAAAGCTGATACCATTGTTGTCTCTCGCTTTCGAGAGCTATAGCTTCGTTGTAGCGCTGTCTTTTAGCTCTCTGAGTTGCTTCTTATCTGAAAAACAGCTATTGTGTTCTTAGAGCTGACACTTTTATGTACCTCCATTATTTTGTGGCTTAACTCGCATCCGCAGCTGACTCGGGGGGGGGGGGGGGGGGTACTCAACAGATGCTTGGGTAGGGAGGTGCAGCCCGGGCATTCAAACCCTGACCCTGTTTAAGACACAATTCTCTCATTTCCCTATCCCGTTTAAGACAGAATTCAAAATTTTCAGACCCTATCTAAGATATTTAACCCAAAATCATACCCTAATCAAATGAGAATACACAGGAGCTCCTGCAATACACTAGTTTCTTGTTTTAGCCATTAGGTCATGTAGCGATACCCTGTTTAAGACAGAAAGTGATGAAATAGATACCCCGTTCAAGAAAAAACACCCTGAAAACCATACCCTATCGGGCCGCACGTCCCCGTTAAGGTCATGTAAGGGAGTACCCTCCCCCCCGGGAGATGACTGCAGGAGCTTGAGCTCAAATGACGAAATTAAAATCAAACGGCAAACTTGGAAATCAAACACCATTTTAGCAATCAAACGGACAAATTTTGGAAATCAAACACTCATTTTAGAAATCAAACGGACAAATTTTGGAAATCAAACACTCATTTCAGAATTCAAACAGGCAAATATTGGAAATAAAAAAAACTAACTTTAGAAATCAAACGGGCAAATGTTGGAAATCAAAAACTCATCTTAAAAATCAAACAGAAAATTTTTGGAAATCAAACGGACGAAATTTTTAAAATCAAAAACGAAACAAAATAAATCAAAGAGAGGAATCTCGTTTGAGAATTAAATAATAACATAAATCAAAGCAATTTTTTCTAACAAACTGAAGGACGTTTGCAATCAAAATAGATATTTGCAGTAATAAGAAAACGAGACAAGAATCAAAAGCAGATAATTTTTTTCGTGATACTCCTCGAACACCGTACGAAGCATTAAACATGAACGAGATATTATTGTCAACGCGATCGCGAGAATTCATTGTAGGTAGCAAATTAACCCCAGTCCTCCTTCATTAATTCTCGCCTTCTATAATTTTCCTGAGAGTTTGTCCAGTGTTGTTGGTGACTAAAGCTTCAGTCACTATGTCTTGTGAAACCCACGTGGAAGGAAAATTAAAAATTCCCATGGCCGTCTACATTTTGCCCACGAAGGGGAAAGATTCTATTCTTTGTTATCCTGGGTGTCCTTGGCTTTGGACACAACAAGATGCCGCTTGAGTCAGGCAGGTAATACTTCATCACCGTCTGCTTTTTAGTCGTGGAAATGGGATCTCTGCATGCTTCAGGTGCATGCAACTACAAGTCTTAATCTTCCTGGGAAATTTATGAACACTAACGGATGTGGTATATCTTTCACAGTATAACAGCGAGTCACAACAGTAATGGCTCTAGCGATCGATAACGAAAAATGTTGCAAACGTGAAAGTTATTTTTTCCGTTTACCACTGGCACATCACTATAAAAAAGAGAATAACAACCATAAGACATAAAAAGAAAGAAAAAAGAGAGAAATATTAAAGTTGGACCCTGACTCGAACTTGGCTCGTGACTCGAACTTGACTCGGGCTCGAGCTTGACTCGTGCTACGAGTAAACTCCCTACAACATAGGCCTTACGTAAATATTTGTACATGTTTTTCAGATATGGCGGGAATTCGCGTTCTTCTTCTGTGCTTCTTCCTGTGGGCGAATACGCAATGTAAGTAACTTTTACGAACACCTGGCTTACAGTTTCCCATCAATTGAAAACTAGATCGTGCTGTAAGACACGACTTTAATTCAGCTAGAGAAGTGGATATTATTTTAAGACTCGATCTTCCCATTGTTTGTAACTAGCTTGCCAATGTTGCCATTTGGACTTCGAAAATGGCGATCTTGATGGATGGAACATGACTGGCACGGTTTTTAACAACCAACCAACCTATGGTGACAACCCTACAGCTCGTAACAGAGGACAGCCTGCAAAGCAGCAGGGCAACTGGTGGATCGGAGGCTTTGAAGACCGACCGTCCCCAGAGGCAAAAGCCGGAAAGATACAAGGAGACGGCCCTCAAGGAACCCTTACCTCGCCGCCGTTTTATATCGTTGGCAGAGGAATAATCTCTTTCCTGGTTGGTGGAGGCTGTGATATAAATAGAGTCCGCGTGGAGTTGGTTGTAAATGGCCAGGTGAGTATGGGACGTTTTCCATCAAACCAAAGCGTTCGTAAATTTTGATTTGAAGGGAAATGGTAATGTCGACTCCGCTCGAAAAAATAGGCACTCGAAGGTGTGCATGTGGTTTCAGCTACCACAATGAAAAGTTATTGCCTGTGTTCGAGTGACCCTGAAAAAAAGTCATCATAAGAAAATAAAAGGGAATTTCTTCAAAGATCAATAAATTATATGTAACTGATACATTTACAGTCAGTTTTTTTGTTTGCTTTATTGACTCCCTTTTTGTGCATTTATGAAAAAGTTGCAAAGCTGGGGTGTTACTTCGGTAGGTGTATGTTCTATGTTAGTGGGGTTGCAAAGTTGTTGGGAGGTTATTTTCCAAGGGAAAGAGGGGGATTTTTAGACTTCCATTATACTCTAGGTATCTCTATTTACGTCATTAGAGGTTAAGAATGACGTTTACGGCAAACGGCAAACGCGAGATATGACCACGTGACCCTATATTGCTGCTTGCTATTTTCATCTTCTCTGTCAGACCGAGTAGTTTTGCGTTCAAATCAAAGGCCAGAATTAGTTTGCACTATTCTTATCTTTGTACTCTTTATTTCAAGAAAACATAAATGTGAATCTCACGTCTGCCGTTTGCCGTAAACCGAGCCGAGTGTTCCTTAGAAGTCCTTCTTTTGATTTACGGTATTGAAGACCTGTGTTTTCCCTCAAAGACTGCCACAAACTGCCACCTTGAAAATCCACGCATGAGAGATGCGACAGCCATTTTGAATTGCATACAAGGATCTCACGTACGAATAAAGCCGACTGAGAGCTCGTCATCCTGTCGAGGCACATGGCAAGCGCAGCTATGACGTTTTTAACTGAAATCGATATAAAACCGACAACCGTATGAAATCCGGCGAAGATTGTCGAAAACTACGAGATACAACGAACTAGGGTATCGAACAATAAAAGGCACCAACGCATAGAACAAATATCGACTGCAACTTCGTTAACCCCGTTCCCAGGCCCGAAAGAAAAGGGTAACGCCTGTCACTAAAAAACATCATATTGATCGATAAAAGATCGCCAATAACCTTCGGCATGCCGAACCTTTACGGAAAATGGACTTTCTTTCTTACTTACACTACACGATGACAATGTAGGTTCCAGCTTTGTAAAAGCTGAAACCACAAGAATGGCAAAAAAATCTATCTTTCAAGGGTGACTGATCCATCAAACACGTTTCATTTGATTTCCTTGCATCGGTTCCATAACCATGGCATAAATTTGTACAGTTGTGTGCTTCGTGACCTGGCCTATGAATGGGAGTGAGTCTGGGGTTGACGTTGGTTTGATACAAACCTCAATGCTTTTTCCCCCCGGGGGGGGGGGTACTCCCTTATATGGGTTATATAGGTATGTGCGGCGCCAAAGGGTATGGTTTTTCGGCTGTTTTGGTCATAAATAGGGTATCGCTTTCAGCCATTTTACCGCCATTTTGGTCATAAATAGGGTAAGGGTTTTGGGAAGCGGGCCGCACACCCCTACCCAATTTTTTTTTGGAGTACCCCCCCCCCCCACTCGGGGCTTTTTCATGTAAAATTATAAATCAATAAGCATAACAACAACTTCATTTTCATATGAAAGGCAAAAAGCAAAAGTCAAAACCAACCTTCAGCTAGATCATTAAGCCCTCCTAAGTTGAGAAGTTACGTAAGCATTGTTGATTAAGAAACAATAGTTGGATACTTATTTAGTTAGGACGGATCTCTGAATCTGGCCCCTGAAAACTAACCTCTAAGAGCGTATTTTTAAATTACAGGTTGTCAAAAAGGTGACTGGTGAATGCAGTGAGACGATGGCTTATCACAGCTGGGCTGCACATGAATTTCTCGGTCAGCAAGCTCGCATTCGCCTAGTCGACAATGGCTCCGAAAGCTGGGATCACATCAACTTTGATGACTTGGGTGGCGACATATGTTGCAGCTGCCCCAGCACCCAGCATTCAAAGAAGTACTGAACTCATCAAAACTCGGTTGCATTGCACGGACCGATCGTTAAGTTTCAAGTATAAAAATGGTTGCTTTGCTAGACTACGGGTAGTATATTTTTCTTAGGGAAAGTAAAGCGAGTGAGTCACGCAAGCACACGCGAAATTTTCTTTCCGCGAGGGACGCCACGCGCGGGTGGCAATTTTCGCGCGCGCTCCTTTGATTCGCTCGCTTTACTGTCCCTATAAAAAATAAGGGACTGTTGCTTTGCTAATATAGATAATAGGGGGAAATCATTTGTAACCTTACTGGGAAACAACAATAAAAGTGATACTTGGCATCAAAGGTGGTTGGCATTTTTCTGCTGATAATTCATGTGGAGATAATTTTTGTTTCCCCTGCAATCAACAGAGTTTAGCTATTGTCTTAGTTAACTTGTTCCTTAGTGCCCCTATTTTGCAAAAACGTTGTTTTCCTGAAAAACTACTAGCCACTTTGTGAACATTTCTTACGTTTTTTAAGTTTTTCCTGAAAGTTGTTTTCATGTATGCACGCCTCCCCGGAGGGGGGGGGGGTACTCCCGAAAATTCTCGATAGGGGTATGCTGCGAAGGTTCTCGAACCCTGACCCTATTTAAGGGTAGAGGAAGGGAAAACGGAATCCCCTTTTTAAGGACCGAACCCTAAAAATGACACCCTATTCAAGGGACCCAAACAACGGCTAATGTGCACGGATAAACAAAAATCTCTATCTCTATCTCTCGCTTTTCTAATACTTTAGCGGACACTTCAGTTTTAAAAATACCCTATTTAAGGACTGAGAACCTCAAAAACCATACCCTATCTCGTGGCACGTACCTATATAGCCCATAAATGTGAGTACCCCCCCCCCCCCCCCCCCGGGGCACGGTCACGTTTTTTATGGCAAAATACGCTGGTTTTATCCAATATTTCAGTCATTTTTGAACCTTTGATCCTTATCAGTTACGTTATTATTACAAAAAATTAACGCAGCATGAAATATAAACTAATGAATTTAGAAATTGGCATTAATGTTTCTGCATCATCAACACGATTTAAAAGTTGCATTTATTTTTGTGATCATTAACTCGTATTAATTTCAGTTGTAAGCATTAAGTCGTGTTAATTTTTGAGAGCGTTAATTTTCCAGACATTAAAGCTACGAGCAATGACACCTTTTTTTAGCGTGAGTATGAACAACCAAGAAATATATTTGTATCGATGAAAACTTTAAAATAATGGTTCAGTTTTGCTAACAATAACCAAACTAGCGCACAGATAGTAATATTAATTATCTTTGCATGGCTGTGAATGGTTAGGGTGGAAATGGATTGCAATTTTTTCCCTAGTTCTTCTTGTGTATTTTGAAGAAATTACTTAAACCTGATTATAGCTTGTTCGTTATCAAAGAAATCAGTTTATACCTCTCTCCAGGTGCTCAAAGAACAACTTCGTGTTAGAGAAAGGTTCTTTCTCAAATATTTGAGCAGTTTTTTACAAAATACAGAAAAATCTCTATAACAGTGCTCCTTTGATAACATGGAGCGCAATTTCTGCGACTTTAATTCCATGATTATAACCTCAAATTTTTTTCGATTTAGTTACCGATTTCGGAATGCTTCGGTTTCTAGCTTTGGAGTTTTTTCTTTGCGAGTTTAGCTCAGAGTGCTTCGTTTTCGAGCTCAGCGGTGCTTAAGTCCTTGTTTTCGAGTGCTTCGTACTTTGCAATACGACCGGAAACCTTGTAAAAAAAATTTGATGCTAGAAACATGACTTTCGATAATACCAAGCTGATAATACACACTTTAGCAGGAAAAAGGCTGATAAACGGGTGAGTTCGCTACAAACTGCGTCATGTTATTATGGCAAATCAACTGAGCTTGATGCTGAGCGAGTCTACCACTGCAGGCCTTCCAAACTGCTTACAACAAACTACAAGCAAGACAAATCAACCTTGAGGCGAGACCGCGAGGTACAGTAGAATGCAGTGCGGAGCGTTCGACTGGAACTAGTTCAGAAAACAGCCTTGAAACAATCGCTAGGAACTTGCTCAAAGCTTAAGACCACGGCAACCGGCGAATTACTGACTGAACTTAACCTGACCGAACGCGCTCTAAATGATCGCGCTTTGACGTCAATGCAACAAATAAAATCATCACTATTAAGGTAATAATGTAGCATATCATCACCAAGGTGATAAATGGCAGATGTAACCCCTGAAAATTGCTGATAGGCAGCAAAACCTTCATAACAAGTTTGTATTAATTTTGTGGTAGTACAACAACTGAAACCGCCTCGTCCGTTCAAAGATGCTCAGAAAACTCGTCTATCTTAATTTTCTTCTGGTGTTCAACCAATCCAGAGTGCTAGGGTTTCAACCAGTTACTATAAACGACCATTTTCTGGTCGACAGTACTTTTAAAACGGTTTTTATCGATGATTGGCTCAGCTGCATCCAGATATGTGATGCCGAACCAAGATGCGTCTCCTACAACTTCAGAAAGGCGTCAGGAGCTTCAGGTCTGTGCGAATTGAACTTCTGTGGACTTGGAGACTCATTGGAACTGGATAAATCCCTCATGTACTCGCAATCGTTTGTATTTCAGCAGATAAGAGAAGGCAAAGTAAGTCAGTTGGCGTTGCAGCTGTTTCTTGGCTTTCCTAGGCCGATTTAATTTTAAACGTCGAATATAAATTAGAGAATGTTTCCGAGTCAACTTGAATACGTTTTACATATCAATAAGGATAAGAGCCAGAAGTTACGAGAAACGTTTTGATGTCTAAAACATTGTTTCATTTTGTTTGAGCTTGAATCTTATTATGTGAGGAAGATGCACCAAAGGT